>NC_057399.1:27552918-27852918 GCF_019320065.1 Cervus canadensis
AGGCCTGGGGCACTGGGAAGACCCAGAGGAATCGGGTGGAGAGGGAGGTGGGAGGGGAGATCGGGATGGGGAACACATGTAACTCCATGGCTGATTCATGTCAATGTATGACAGAACCCACTACAATATTGTAAAGTAATTAGCCTCCAACTAATAAAAATAAATGGAAAAAAAAAAGAATCCACCTGCCAATGCAAGGGACACAAGTTTGACCCCTGGTCCGGAAAGATCCCACACAGGGCAACTAAGTCCATGTGCCTCAACTACTGAACGCAGGTGCCACCACTGTTGAAAGCACTTACCCTAGGGCCTGTGCTCCACAATGAGAGAAGCCACCACAACGAGAAGCCCACGCATTGCACCAAGAAAGTAGCCCCTGCTGACAAAACTAGAGAAACCCCTCAGGCAACAACGAAGACCCATCACAGCCAGAAATAAAATAATTTAAAAAAAGAATGAATAGAGGACTTGACATGTACAGGGCAGTCATTCTGCAAATCAGACATATGAGGGACCAATGTGACTGCATGGGTTTACTGATACTTGCAAGGTTACAAAATCGAGCAATTAATAAATGTCATATTTGTCCCAAAGCAGTAATGAAAACTAATGCAAAGGATTAGTACCACAGAATGTCAGCTGCAAAAGGGGCTTTAGACATCCCCTACACTAACCTTTATCAGCAAGGCCATCGGTTCAGAGAGAGCCAAAGATTTCTTCAAGGTCAAAAAGGCCTTAGGACAGAGGCAGTGTGCCTTATTAAAGTTACATAAATCACTTCCTCAGTGCTCTCTGGGTGCCCTTTCAACTCTTTCTCTAAACAACAGTATCCACTTCCATGGTTTCAACTATGACCAACATGCTGATGTCTCAGATTTGTATCCCTATATAGGGCTGACTTATCTCTAGGCTGTAATATATAAGCACCTACAAGACAATTCCACAGTTTATGTTTCACAGGTCCATCAACTCCTTTGCAAACAAACTCACTCCTCCCTACCCCAAATCTACTACTTCTCTTGAGAATGAATTCACAGCAATCTCTCCAGACAACCACAGCAACACTCCATAGATTCTAAATCTCTCCAGCTTTCATGTCTCCCATCTAACCCATCACTAAGTCTCTTCAACTTCACTTGCTTAACAGTTGATAGCCTCTCCTTTCTTTCTGCCTCTATTACTAAAGCATTCTGTCTGCCCTTAACTACTTCAAAAGCTTCAATAAGTTTTGGGCATGTTAGGATGGCTCCAGTCCTACATAATTTGCATAAATGCTGCCAGAGTGAACTTTCTGAAATAATCTCATCAGGGTACAGCCCCTTCCTTTCACTAAAATCCTTCCATTACTGCACCCTGTATGGTAGGAGAGCAGGTAAACAGACCTACAGAGAGGAAGACAGACCAAAAAGAAGGAAGGCAGTGGAAGGGGCAATGGAAGTGGCAAACCCAAGTATGTGCCCAAATTGCTCTAAAGCTCTCCTCTCTTTGAAAAGTGCTACTTAAATAGTATTTAAGAAATCTGCATTGTGAAGTCAGAGAAACTGGGTTTAAATCTTGACTGTGTAACTTACAGGTGTGTGGCCTTGAGAGTCAAGTTACTTTCCTTCCCTGAGACTCAGTTTCCTCATCTAAGTGAAAGTGAAGTCACTCAGTCGTGTCCGACTCTTTGAGGCCCTGTGGACTGTAGCCTACCAGGCTCCTCCATCCGTGGGATTTTCCAGGCAAGAATACTGGAGTGGGTTGCCATTTCCTTCTCCAGGGAATCTTCCCAACCCAGGGATCGAACCTGGGTCTCCCACATTGTAGGCAGACGCTTTACCATCTGAGCCACCAGAAAAGTCCTTTTCCTCATCTAAAAATGAGAGTAAACAGTCCCACTATTGAATGATTGTCCTGAACATGAACTGAGGTTAAATGAAGGAAGCTCTTCCACAGCCAGACATGAGATATCTCAAAACAAATCCTGGAACCATAAATAGTGCGTCTTATTTAACTAGACTGTTGCCTCACCTCTTCTTCCTAGGCACCACCCAGCCAGCCAACTCTTCCTGCGATATTTACTGAGTGACAAAGCTATATGCAGTTCAGTTTGGAAACTAAACAAATACTGGTGACAAAGCTTCTCTGCCAGAACCTTGAGATTTTGAATTCCTTCAAACCATAAAACATTCAAAATCGCGTATGATTAAGGATCTCTAAAAAGTGAAAATCACTTACTCACGTCTGACTCTGCAACCCCATGGACTACAGAGTCCATGGAATTCTCCAGGCCAGAATACTGGAGTAGGTAGCCTTTCCCTTCTCCAGGGGATCTTCCCAAACCAGGGATTGAACCCAGGTTTCCCACATTGCAGGTGGATTCTTTACCAGTTGAGCCACCAGGGAAGCCCAAGAATACTGGCGTGGGTAGTCTACCCCTTCTCCAGCAGATCTTCCCAACCCAGGAATTGAACAGGGTCTCCTGCATTGTAGGCAGATTCTTTACCACTGTAGTGGGTATAATAAAGATGAAAACAACCTCAGAGAAGTTGAGAGTCCAGGGAGGAGGTAAGCAGCACATTATTAACTAAAAACTAGGTTAGATCTCATGTCCTCAGCCTTAAGTGAGCATCATAATCATCTATGGAATTTTAAAAACAAATAGAACAGAGCCCCAGTATAGAGATTCTCACTCAATAGGCCTGGGGCTTGATATTGGCATTTTTATTGAGAAAAAATTTTCCCGAGTGAATCTGATGTGCTCCAAAGGTTGGAAATGATTGGAATGAAAATCAGCTCTACTGCTCATAAGTACTAATTAAAGTATTAACATTTGAAGAGGTTGCTTTTAGCTGATTGGGGGGAAGAATAGAGGTCTACAAAGAATTCTTGAAAAAAGGACCCCAAGGGTGTCTGTTCTAGTCTGCTTCATTTGGAGCATGAGAAGCCATCTTCTAATAACACTAGTTGAGTAAAATCTTCAAGTTAGAGTTTTTGTTTTTCTGTTATCTGGACTTCTTCCTATTCATGTTGTGATCTGGAAAGGACAGAACCTCAGCAAGATGACCAAAGGCCAGGACAAAGGAGAAGGAGCTGAGGCTTTTTGCCTGCAGCAAGTCTTACCAAAGGAGAGAAGAACTGAAATGAAGCTGGAGGCTCTTCCAATCACCCTGGAGACACTGGCTGAAAGCAGTGATTTAAAGACACTAGTGGACCTCGCTGGTGGTTTAGTGGTTAAGAATCCACCTGCCAATCAATACAGGGAACACAGATTCGATCCCTATTCTGGGGATATTTCATAGGCCACAGGCCAATTAAACACATGTGCTACACTACTGAGGCTAGGCTCTACAGCCTGTGCTCCGCAACAAAACAAAGTCCACACGCAGCAACGAAGGACCAGGACAGCCAAAAATAAATATACACATAACCTAACAAGTAACAGTAGAACATTTTAACTGAGAACTTCCAGATGTACAAGCTGGATGTAGAAAAAGCAGAAGAGCCAGAGATCATACTGCTATCATCCACTGGATCATAGAAAAAGCAAGGGAATGTCAGAAAAACATCTGCTGCATTGACTACGCTAAAGCCTTTGACTATGTGGATCACAACAAAGTGTGGAAAATTCTGAAAGAGATGGGAATGCCGCATCACCTGACCTGCCTCTTGAGAAATTTGTATGCAGGTCAAGAAGCAACAGTTAGAACCGGGCATGGAACAAGGTACTGGTTGCAAATTGGGAAAGGAGTGCGTCAAGGCTATATATTGTCACCCTGCTTATTTAACTTATATGCAGAGCACATCATGCGAAATGCCATGCTGAATGAAACTCAAACTGGAATCAAGAATCCCAGGAGAAATATCATTAACCTCAGATATGCAGATGACATCACCCTGATGGCAGAAAACAAAGAGGAACTAAAAAGCCTCTTGATGAAAATGAAAGAGGAGAGTCAAAAAGCCGGCTTAAAACTCAACATTGAAAAAAATAAGCTCATGGCATCCAGTCCCTTCACTTCATGGCAAATAGATGGGGAAGAAATGGAAACAGTGACCGATTTTCCCTTCTTGGGCTCCAAAATCACTGTGGATAGTGACTGCAGCCGTGAAATTAAAAGATGCTTGCTCCTTGGAAGAAAAACTATGACAAATCTAGACAGCATATTAAAAAGCAGAGACATCACTTTGCTGCAAAGGTCTGTATAGTCAAAGCTATGGTTTTTCCAGTAGTCATGTACAGATGGGAGAGTTGGACCATGAAGAAGGCTGACCACTGAAGACTGATGCTTTCAAATTGTGGTGCTAGAGAAAACTCTTCAGAGTCCTTTGGACAGCAAGAAGATCAAACTAGTCAATCCGAAACAAAATCAACTCTGAATACTTATTGGAAGGACTGATACTGAAGTTAATTGGAAGGACTAATACTGAAGCTAAAGTTCCAATATTTTGGCCACCTGATGCAAAGAGCCAATTCATTGGAAAAGACCCTGATGCTGAGGAAAATTGAGGGCAGAAGGAGAAGGGGACAACAAAGGATGCGATGGTTGGATGGCATCATCGACTCAATGGACACGAGTTTGAGCAAACTCCAAAAGGTGAAGGACAGGGAAGCCTGGTGTGCTGCAGTCCATGGGGTTGCAGAGTCAGACAGTACTAAGTGACTGAATGACAACAATGACATTTTATTACCTGCAAGTGAACACAAAGGTTCCTGAGTTTCCCTTCAGACGTAAGAGTAGACTTTTCCACACTGAAAAAATCTACAGAGAGGCAAAAACAGAGTTCTAGTTACATCCCATGAGTGCTGCCTCTTACACTCAGAAGGACATTTGACACATGTCAAATATGGCAGAAATGTTGAAGAATGTTAGGACTGTGGGTTTGGTTTTGTTTGGGGAGCATGGAGGATGATGTACAGGAGATACTTGGGGGTCTTAGAGAGAGGACCCCAACAGAGACAGAGGAACGTGTATGAAGAATTCAGACTGGGAGGAGCTACACACTAAGTGGACAGTCAGAAACGAGAGGCAGCCAGTAGACTATGTTTTGGAAAGTGTGGCTGATTCAAATTGAGAAAACATTTTGCAATTTCTGATGGAGTGCCAGATGCTTCCACACAAGGCTTAAAGGAAAGCAAGCAATTAAATGTCACTGTGGTGGGTCATGGAAGGGTTCTTAGGGATTTTCTTAAGCTTTTTTCCTTTCCTGAAAAGTGACTAGTGGTAACAGAAATACCAGTGATACAAAAGGAAAGATAATTGGGACAAAAAGTCCTGGAGTGAATGGAAGAAATGGAATTGGGGGCACAAGCAATAGGTTATAAAATTTATTTGAAGCCTATAAAATAAACTTTAGCTTTAAATAAGTCAAAAATCAAATTGTTGTTTGCTTCATCAACAACAGCTAGTTATAGTCTCAAAGGGCCGCTTATACTCGATCTACTTCCTGACAAAATCATCCACCTTTCTTCAGCAAAAATGAAAGGAAAATGTATGCTTCTACTATACCTAGCTCATCTGGGAGCCTGATATAGGCTGATATAGGCTAGGGGAAAAAACCACAGCCTAAATGACAGCGAAAGCCTGTCCCATTTTTCCTACCTAACGTGCTTTATAAAATGTGTAAAATCTAAAGGTTCAATTAATCCTAATGACATGACAAAGAACAAAAATTTCCCTGGGCTGAAATGAATTCTGCATGTGTTGCAGAATTCAGAAAGAACAATGCATCGAGGAAAATGTAGGCAATGGCTACTTTTCTGCAAAGATGGGCCCTCAATCTTGGAATTTTTAAAATATTAATTTATTTTTAATTGATTGATGATTGGTTTACAATATTGGTTTGGTTTCTGTCATAAATCAACATGAATTAACAATAGGTACATATGGCCCCTCTCTCCTCAATCTCCCGCCCACCTCCCACCCATTCCCACCCCTCTAGGTTATTACAGAGGCCTAGTTTGAGCTCCTTAAGTCACATAAGCAAATTCCCATTGGCTGTCTATTTACATACATTAGGGTATATGCATCCATGCTACTGTCTCCATTTATCTCACCCTCTTTCTCTTCTCCGCCCCCCCACTAGTCCATAAGTCTGTTCTCTATGTTTGCATCTCCATTGCTGCTCTGCAAACAAATTTGTCAGTACCATCTTACCAGATTTCATGTATTTGCATCGATATACAATATCTGTTTTTCTCTTTCTGACTTACATCACTCTGTATAATAGACTCTAGGTTCATCCACCTCATTAGAACTGACTACAATGTGTTCCTTTTTATGGTTGAGTAGTATTCCATTGTATATACGTACCACAGCTCCTTTATCCATTCATTTGTCAATGGATATCTAGGTTGCTTTCATGTCTTGGCTATTGTAAATAGTGCTTCAGTGAACACTGGGGTACATGTGTCTTTTTCAGTTCTGGTTTCATCAGGGTATAGGCCTAGAAGTGGTATTGCTGGGTTATATGGTGGTTTTATTCCTAGTTATTTAAGAAATTTCCATACTGTCTTCCATAATGGCTGTATCAATTTACATTCCCACCAGCAGTATAGGAGGGTTCCATTTTCTCCACACCCTCTCCAGCACTTGTTGTGAGATATCACTTCATGCCAGTCAGAATGGCCATAATCAATCTTTGAATTTTTAAAATAACAATTTTCAATTGTAGAAATAAGATGAGGGAACCAGAGATGTATTACTGGTTTTGAAGAACTTGTGTAAAGAAGCAAATATTTCCTAATTTCTTCAAATGATTTCACCACTTTTCCCAATAGAATGACAAGTCAACTGCCTATACATGTATCCAGTATCACTCTTTTGTTTACTATCAATCACTGAAGTGCTTCCCAGGGAAGACAGAGGAGTGATAATGCTACAAGAGAAAGAGCATTTGCACTCAGCAGACTGGAGGGCCCGGGGGGGCATCTAAAGGAGACAGACAGCCATTGCACAATTCCAGCCAACTGCTGCCCTTTGCAGAAAGGGTGTCATGCAATGCTGAAGCTTCTAATTTTTCAAGACATGCTGAACATTCAGATTTTTTTAAAACATGGAGTCTCACAATTTGTAAATGTTAAAAAAAAAAAAAAGTTAACACACTGGGTGACTCTGATCAAAACAGTAAAAAGGCTGCTTTAGGCTATGAGGCACAAACTCATGACCTCTGAAAACCCATTCTTTCCCCTCCTTATTTGATAGTCTCAGCCCTCTTTCCCCAGGACTGTCATTCAGGTTCTGCTGCCCAATGACATGTCCTTCCATAATATCCTTTGTCAGTTTTCTTTATACTCCACCTGGTCTCTGGCCAGGGTAAGAGACAGCAGCACCACGTCTCAGAGCTGAAGTGATGCCCTGTACTGCTTGGCCTGAGGGCGGGGGCATGTCAGGAGCATGTGAATGATGGTGGGTGATACGGCTGAAACCTCCCCTAGTGGGTGATGAGTACATCCAGTTTTTCCTTTTCTTCCTACCTCTGTCCCTACAAGTACCAGTTATAGCTAGCCACATGTCTTATTGACTTCTCTTATTGTTTCTAATGATTTTCCAGTTGATTCTCTTCTTTCTAGGTGCTGACGTGCTCAGTCGTGGCCAGCTCTTTGTGACTCCATGGACTGTAGCCCGCCAGGTTCCTCTGTCCCTGGAATTTTCCAAGAAAATACTGGAGTGGGTTGCCATTTCCTTCTGCATTCTTTCTAGGTACGTACTTTAAATATCTACAAGTAATGATGTTTGCAACTTTCACTTCAATGTTTACATCTGTTAACAACTTTCTCTTATCTCCTGGCTGGTACTTTGTGAGTCAAATTTGTTATTTCAAAGAAACTGAGCATTCTTATACATTTGATATAATTGGGAATGTTTCTCATGTTTCACGTGATATGACACTGTTTTGTCATGAGACTATATGGTATTTAAAATAAAACAACACAGGTGACAAATCCACTTATTTTAATTTTACTAAATTTAAAATATTTCTTTATAATCCAGAATGTGTTGTCAGATATTTTTTCCCTGTTACCAAAGACTGATTTTATTTGTTCTTATGAAGTTAGGTTTATTGACAAATAATTCACATTTCATAACATTCATCCTTGTAAAGAATATAGTTCAGTGAGTTGTGATAAATGTGTATAGGCACATAACCATTGCCACAATTGATATATCATTGGATGCTGAATTTTAGCAAAGCATTTTTGGTACCTGTTAAGATGACAAATAGATTTTTCTTTTTTGATCTATCATGGAGACTAGTTTCTCTAGTACTGAACCAAGCCCGCATTCCTGTGATGCACTCCACTTGACCAGTCATGTACTGCTAACTTTTTTGATGGCATTTTATTGAAGGGTTTTGCATCAGTATTCATAAGCCAGATTGATTTTCCGTGTGCGTGACTGTACACATGTACATGTCCACACACACTGTCTTTGTGAAGTTCTGATATAAAGATCATCTAGGAATAAAATAAACTTGGAAGTTTTCCTTTTGCTCTTTGCTTAGAAAAACCTGTGATAGTAATGTGAACATTCATCCAGTTTACAGAACTGTCCCTAGCAAAACCCAGTTTAATAAGTTATATTGTGGACTTTGCTAGTGGTCCAGTGGTTAAGAATTCACCTGCCAAGGCAGGGGACACAGGTTCAATCACTTGTCCAGGAAGATCCCACATGCCGCAAAGCAACTAAGCCCACACACCACAGCTACTGAAACCCGCCCACCCTAGAGCCTATGCTCCATAACAAGAGAAGCCACTGCAGTGAGAAGCCGGAGCACCGCAACTAGAAGGTAGCCTCCACTCTCTGCAACTAGAGAAAGTTCACACGCAGCAACAAAGACCCAATGCAACCCAAAACATTTAAAATAAATAAATTATACAGTCACCCTAGTTAGTATCATCAATATCCTCGCATGTTGGAAGAATTTACTGAGGCCATGTGGAGCTTGCACTTTTAGAAAGCACCTTTTGATAGCTTTTTCATTTCTTCCATGGTAACTGACTTAAGCTCTCTCTTCTAGAAACCACTTTCATACCCTAAGTTTTCCTAGAAATACCACCTATATCTATCTCTATGGAATTTCATATAGTACCTCACAATATTTTTTTGGTTATTTTCTCTTTTTGGTCTCTAATTTTGTTGATTTTTTAAAATTTTCTCTGATAACAAAAGAAATATTTGTTCACTGTACAAAATTTTAAAAATAAAAACATATACAAAGAAAAAGTTTAAAATTACCTATAGCTCCATCAATCAGAATTATTACTGATACTGTCATGTGAAACATTTCACACTTTTAGCTGTATACAAACCTACCTTCCTACCTCCCCACACACAGTGTTCATTAACCTGCCTCTTCCATGTTATATGATGTGAACATCTTGTCCACATCAATACATACATATTTATACCTTCAACTTCAATGGCAGCAAAGCATGATTGTTATACATGACTTTCCTATTTAAATTCCTAACAAAAAGGAATAGGTAAGTTATTTTTTAAAATTATTTTAAACAATGTGGCATTGAATGTTATCCAACATCTTTGCATGTTCATCCAGCTATACTGGTAGGACAGATTATTTAAAGTAGCAAGTTCCAGTCAAAGACATACATGTTTAAAAGCACTTCTTTGGTTATAAAGTTTATATTTCTTATAAAAAAATAATCCACAAGGGAAAAATCAGCAAAGGACAAAGTAAAGATGTCCAGCAATCCATTCTCCAGTGAAACTTCTGTTCACAGTATGTAGGGATAGCCACCAAGTCTTAGTATACACTTCTTTTTAAACTATAAATAGGACCATAGTATACATACTAGTTTGCAGCTTACTTTCCATATTATACCATCTTTTCCTGTACAGCATCATTCTAGACAGCTATAAGATGTTCAATGGATAAAATAATCATAATGTAATTATATTGACTGATGGTAAGGTGAGATGTTTCCGATTTTTGCTACTATAAACAATGGTATTGGATTGGTCAAAAGGTTCATTCTGGTTTTTTCACAGGATTTTACAGAGAATTCCCAGTGACATTTTTGGCCAACCCCATGCAATGAGTATTATTTTCTTTAGTTTGGTCTCCATTGTTCAATGACTTCCTTAGGCTAAGTTTTCAGAGGTGGAACTGCTAGATCAAAGGGTATGTACTTCAAGGCTTCTCATGAACACAAGACCCCTGAGAAAGCCTGCATCAGTCAGCATTTCCACTGTGTGCTTTTTCGCTACCTCAATCTCGGTATTTTTGTTTTTAAACTTAGATAACAAATAGTGGCACTTGGGTTTGCTGTCTTTTGCATTTTAAAAATTATTAATAAATTGGACACTTCTTTAATGTACTTTTTTGTCCCTTCACAATAAATTGCCAAATCATTTTATATGATCTAGCATCTATCTATAAACAAAATTGTCATAATAAATCATATTTATTTCTTAAAATCTTCAGTCCTATTCTGGAGAATTAAAAAAAAAAAAAAAGAAAGAAAAACATGCCCTGTATTTTTAGAAATAGCTCTGGTGCTCTTCTTGGAATTTTGCTCTAAGTTTATTCCAAGTAAGGGAGAGCAGTCATTTTCTTCTTGTCGTAGTAACATAAATGAGTACCAGAACATTATAAAATGCTTTGTTGGAGCACAGAATTCGGTGTAGCACAGGTACACATCCAATTTTCCAATATAGTATAAGAATTTTAATAGATATTTCAATATAATACAGCCTCATCTCTAACTGCTCCATGGAACAGACTGCTGAAAGAATACTAAAGGCAGGCCACATTTCATCACATTGTCAACATCTGTAATGTTTGAAGCATTAAAAATAAGGAGTGTCATTTTTCTCAGAGCTTTCATTTTTAAATAACCACCCATTAGAAACAATTGTGACTGATTTCCTTTGGAGCATTAACTTAGTGAACATTCACGTTTTTAAAAAACAGTTAAGAACAAATGACCTGCAAGTGAATTCAAGATAATGAGCAGTGATTGTAGCATTCCATCGAAGCATTTTTGTTTAAATGTTGAAAAACAAGATTCAGAATACATATTCCAAAGGCAGCAAATTTAGATAGGCCTTCTCCTTTTTTTAAGTTTTATTTTAAAATGCACATGCCAAATGTGTGAAATGCTTCAGTGTTATTAACAACTATCATTAAAGAAATCAAAGTAGTTATAATTTGAAACATGAAATCTTTTTTGGAGGGGGAAATACTGACATTTATGATCAAGAGGTCATATAATAAAGGTAAGGGCAAGAGAAGGTTTACTTTATCAAGTGTAATTAAAATAAACTTTCTGTAAATCCATGGCTGATTCATGTCAATGTATGGCAAAAACCACTACAATATTGTAAAGTAATTAGCCTCCAACAAATAAAAATAAATGGAAAAAAAAGCAAAAAAATAAAATAAAATAAAATAAAATAAACTTTGTCTTTTTACCATTCTTATTTTCTGTTTTGACAAAGTACTGCCTAATCTGTCTGACCTTGGAATGCTTGATATAACATGTAAAGTAACTTGAGCATTAAATAAAAATTCAGTAAAAAAAAGAATATTTATATTCTTAAAGTATTCAGTAGAAAATACCAAAATTCTAACGTCCTTCAATAGGACTTTGATCAAAGAATTACTAGACAAATATAGCAACTTCAGGAGACAAATCTTATCCTCATAACTCATTCATTGAGCTATAGGCCCCCAAATATTAACAGATTCTAAAATCTAGTATAAGAGATGATTAAAGCAACAGGTTAGGAAAATAAGATGACACTAAAAAAAATGGAAAGACCATTCTGTGGAATTAATAGTACTGTGAAAAAAAAAAATAGTACTGTGAAGTCACCCACAATGGATGGACTTAACCAACTAAATATTCCCAGAAGCAACCCACCACTTAGCTCCTGAATGCAATGAAAAAAATGACTACTATGGAAAGTTTATTGCTGAGATTAATATAAAAAAGCAATCAATTTTAAAGAAAGTCAAGGTAAACTGAAAAATCTTGATATCTGAAAGCATGCTGAAACAAAGGTGATAATTAAAAAAAAAAATGCGGGGAGGAATATGTCCAAAAAAAAAAAAGAGTTATCTGTAAAAGGAGACAGAAGAGAAAATCAGAGTGTCTCTGATATTTCCAGAGAGATGGTGCCCTGAGCCAAATGCTTTGAGAATTCTCATTTGTCTGGCAGACATTGAATAAGTGAGCAAAGCTGATCCACTGGGTCGGCATTATCTGTTGAAACCAGCCCTTCAAAACATTCGTCTGCATTTGCTCCAACTCTTCATCTCACTCATGAGACCATTTGATGTTAACACAGGAGCTCAAGAAAGTTTACCAGCTCATGGGAAGAAGATACACCACCTCATTGCCATAATTGTCACAGCATGCTGAGAGGTTTCCATTTTGAGTATAAATTGATTAAAGTGGCATTTTTCTTCATCAGTCTCTCTGATGATTTTGAGTAGTATGAATTGAATCATCATGGTCTAATCAGCCTTGCAAAATAATGACAGAGTTTTTAAATCCACAAAGCTCAAATAATATTTTTTAAAAATTAACAATTTCCTCAACAGTATGATGCTGAAACTCCTCAGCACAGGCTATGCAGACCTTGCCTCCTTTTTTCGATCTCATGTAATATGATTGTGATCAACATCAACAGCTGACTTTTGTTAAGAGATTTTTTTCTATATCCAAGGCCCTGTTCTAAGCATTTTACTTATAAGATTTCACTCATAAAACCCCACAAGGTAGCTGGTGTTATTTTCTTTGTCTTATTAAATGGGGAATTAAAGCACAGGAAGGTTAAATGCTTTTCCTCATCACATTCCAACATGAACCTCACACCTCAGTCATACTGAAATATTTGCAGGTCTTGCAAAATACCATGTTTTTGCACACAATTGGCTTTGTCCAAAAAACCATTCCACTTTTTCTTATCTAACCATTTCCTATTGACTCTTCAAGACTCAGGTTAAGCAGGGCCTCTGCCAAGAAACATTTCTAAATACCCTGACTTTCCTAAGATAAATTAGATGCTCCCTCTCCTGCACCCCTATTACCAATATGAATCCACCCACACATAACATGAAGATTGTAAGAGTCTGTGTGTAAATCTGTCCCCCACTGGGCTTACATGCTTTCTCATAGGCAATGTCAGGGTCACTGATAAGGCCTCATAGTCTTTCAATGCACATATCCAGGGGGCGCCATTCATAGACTACAGAGTGATGTAAAGGGTGACTCTTGGGGTTGTACAATATAGCAGCTCTAAAGACAGTATCCCCATTGCCTTCCAAAGAATTTGACACATTTCTAAGTAACTGAACGGCCAAACCAGAGCTCACCATAATTGGGAAATGGTGCTTAACCACTGAAGTCTCCCAGTCAGTTCATTACCCTCTAAACCAACACTCCATAAAGTAATGTCTAAACAACAGTCAAGCTAAAGATTAGGGTGACAGACTCAAATAATGGTGGTGAGAGCCAGTTATAAAAGTCTATCTAAAAGAGTGGACTAAAATGTAAACCAATACAGTTCAATTTTTCTATTTATTGAGCACATTCACAAAGACAGTATGATTCTAAATTCAGAAAAACAACATTCCACATTTCACAACTTCCAATCACCTGCTCAGAAGAGAGAAAAAATTATACACCGAACTTTGGCGAACATTTATGATATCTTTGATTAGAGGTGAAAAAAAAGACAAAGCTCAGGCAATACATTCTTACTTTCTTTAAAAGGACACAGTTTTATTTTTCCATGGGTGGGAACATGGGCTTTGGTCCAAGAACCTTCCACACACAATTAGCTTCAAGAAACATCTAGAGATGCAGGCAGGCTTTGCTGAAGAGCAGTTCTTCAGTCATTCAAGGCCACCACTCAGCCTAATCCCTTCAGTTGACTTCCGCCTACTACAGGCTGACTGTGCCTAACTCAGTGTGGGAAGGGGGAAACAGAGAGACAAAAACAACTTACTCTGAAATGATTCATAAAAACTATGAAACCTCAGAGACATACCAATTTTGGTAGGCAGAAAAATGCTCTTCAGAAGATGCCCAAGTCCTGATCCTCTAAACCTGTAACTATGTATGACTGTGGCATAGGGGGAATTAAAGTTGCGGGTGGAATTTAAGGTTGCTAATTAGCTGATCCTAAAAGGGAAGAGGGAGGCAGAAGAGTTGCTGACTGAGTGATACAAAGTCAGAGAGGCTGAAATGGAAATTTCTGGCTTTGATGGTAGGAGGAGGACATGAGCCAAGGACTGCTGCTGGCCTCCAGAATCTGCAAGATGCCAGGATGACAAATTCTACACCAGAGCCTCCAGAAAGCAGGGAGCCCTGCAGATACCATAACTTTAGCCCAGTGAGACCAATTTTGGGCTTCTGACCTCAAGAACTATAAGATCTGTGTTATCTCTAAGCCATTAACCCCGTGGGAATTTGTAACAGGAGCAATAGGAAAGGAATACAGGGAATTTCACCTGAGAGAAGAGATACATGATTTCTGTAATTTCTATAGCATATGAACATTTATTCCACCCCATCCCGCCATCCCCCAAGAGGAGAGCCAGAAGCTCCTGCAGACGACCAGGCCTGATGTGGCTCTTCCCTTTGCTGCCCTCACCTAAAACTTAACCATGAAACAGAACACTTCACACCCATCTATTTTACATACATGGTCTGAAATACATTCAAGTTGGCGTGGCGTTTTGAGGCTTTGTACATACAAGTTTCATAACATTTTATGAGCACCAGAGGGATCTCAGAGAGAACATCCGGTCCATTCCTCATAATTAATTCATAAGTGAAGACATCGAGGCCAGAAGGCCGTGGGCAGTACTATTCTCCAAGTCACAGAGCTAGTTAATCACAAAGCCATGCACATCCTCTCACTCTCTCCCCCTCCCTGTCTTCCTCCGCCCTATGCTACTAGTAGCTAAAATGAAATGTGCATACAACTAAAAGGGCACTTGAGCAGTAGGCAACCAAGGAGGTAAATTTTAAATTTTGTTTCATTTTAATTAAAAATCTTAAAAAAAAAAAACTGATGTTTCTGTTACTGGGAATGCTTGGAACAATCTGGGAATGTGCGTCTACCTTTTCAACTATAAAGCTTCCGAGATCCAAACATAGGTCAAGTATTTCTGATGAAAATCCAGTGTCTGAATGCACTGAGAGTGTAAAATACACACTGGATTTAGAAGATCCAGTCTGAAGAAAAAATATAAAATCTATCCTTAACTTTTCATATGATTAAATACTGAAATGAAAGTAGTTTTGATATATTATTAATAAGTTTAAATGTAGCTATTACTAATATAAAATTTCACTATTATAATTATAATTTTAATACATAGAAATATAAAAAATTATATATAATATATAAATATATACTATTATAAATTATATTACTATAAAATTTTAATTTATAAATATATAAAATATATAAATATAAATATATTTACTATTATAAATTATACTATTAATATAAAATTTTAAATTACACATGTGGCTCTCATATTTCTCTCAGTACTGTTCTAAAGGAATAGATTGAGATACACATGCATTTTAATCTGACATTCTAGAAAATGCAAACAACAAAAAATACCAGGTATTTGTTTGATGCAAAGAAGAAATTATAGAGGGAACATGTGAAAGAAAAATACACATATATGGCAAGAATCTTCAAACTCTAACACGGTCACAGTGGAGGAAAATTTTTTTTAATTTTATTTTTAATCAATTGGAGTACAAAAATGATTAGAATAAAAATTGCTCTTCTTAAAACGTACCTTGTTAGTAGTCTCTTAATTTTCAAATAACATCATAAAACAAAACTATAAGAATGAGCACACAGACTGCATAGCAGTCTATTTTTTCTATTATTATCTATTTATTTATTATTATTATTATCTATTTTTTATACAAATGTGTCAAGCTGACAAAATACAAGCGATTCACAAATTCTTTGCATGAAACTTCTAATCCAAGCTCTCCCTTTTTTTGGCCTTGGTAATGGATCAGCTATAAGTTTTCAGAACTAATACTATTAATAAACCACAGAGAGAGATATGCTGATCTATCAGACAAGGGTCTTGAAAAATGTTTGTGTAAAAATATCACATGGCCAAAGGGCCTACAAAAATCCCTAGAATTTGGCCTTAGGATATGTGGCACAGTGGCAAAAAATCCACCTGCCAAGCAAGAGATGCAAGAGACGTGGGTTCAATCCCTGGATCAGGAAGATCCCCTGGAGTAGGAAATAGCAACCCACTCCAGCATTTTGGCCTGGAAAGTTCCATGGATGGAGGAGCCTGGCAGGCTTCAGTCCAAGGGATCACAAAGAGTAGGACATGACTGAGCACAGCACAGTAAACCAATTCATCTGACTTCCTTTTTCATGCAATTCTATATGCACAACAGGGGTGAGTCTACACTGGAAATATCCCCATGTGACAGATGACCGATCAAAAAGTCACAGCAGTCTACACTGCACTTCAGAGGAGGCCAGCTTTCAGAGGCCACCTGGTTCCTCAAGAAAAGGGGTATTTTGTTCAGGAGACCCTAAGCTTCCCAGGGTCATGCAGAATAATCTCAGCTTTGTTTTCCAGCCTCTCTGAGGACACTTGGGTCAGTGATTGTTTGAGAACCCTGGTGGACTTTGCTGAGCTCATCCTAGGATTCATCCCCAGGACTCTGGCCTGTAAGACTGCACGGATCACCTTATTCTCCATTTCCACCACCCAACAGTCCAGCTTTCCTATTTAAAAGCGCTACCTCTAAGCAAAACACACGATTATAATATTCAGATAAAAGGACAGTATACAAATCTATATATGCAGTGTGATAGCAATTACACAAACACAGGAAAAAGAAATGCAAATACCAACAGTAGTATCTCTACTGGAAGGATAATATTCTTTATATAGTTTTCAATATTTTCTACATTTGGGGGCAGGGTGGGGGACCTGTATTACTCATACAGGCTGATTTTCCTTGGGGTTTTTTTTTTTTTTTTTTTTTTTGTACAGGGGAGTGTTAACAAAATAACACTCATATTCCTAAGGTACTTGAATATATTTTGAGTTAGTATGCTCCTTTGACATTAGCACCTAATACATTTTGCAAACTGCTTGTAACATCATTAAGCACAGGTATAGTTGGGTGGCTCAGCGGTGAAGAATTCGCCTGCCAATGCAGAAGAGGCAAGTTTGATTCCTGTGTCAGAAAGATCCCCTGGAGAAGGAAATGGCAACCCACTCCAGTATTCCTGTCTGCAAAATCTCATGGACAGAGGAGCCTGGCGGGCTACAGTCCATAGGGTTGCAAGAGTCAGACACGACTTAATGACTAAACAACAAAAGTACTTATAAGTGTGTTTTCCATGTGCCACTCTGCTAATCCAAAAACCAGGATCAGTACTAAAAAAGTATTCCTTTAGGAAAGTACTCTCCAAAGTAAGACATAATAGGACTAAAACATTTCTTCTCTGAAGTATGAATGTACACTTCAATCATTCATTTACATTGTATATCTAAGTTCATGATAATATGGCATGAAAAATTAGGACACTACATTACATGAACTTTTGACCCACTTTTCTAACTTGAATATGATATATTTCAAATTATTTCTTGTAGCTTTTTAAAAGCTCAGCAGGGCAGAGAGGTATTTACCGTATTAATAAATTAAGCTAATACAAAAAGTACTTATTTGATTGATATGTCACCTTTTAGTCATAGTGTGTGCGTGCTAAGTGGCTTCAGTCATGTCCAACTCTTTGCAGTCCTACGGACTGTAGCCCACCAGGCTCCTCTGTCCATGGGATTCTCCAGGCATGAATACTGGAGTGGGTTGCCATGCCCTCTTCCAGGAGATCTTCCCAACCTAGGGATCAAACCCACATCTCTTACATCGCCTGCTCTGGCAGGCAGGTTCTTTACCATGAGGCTCCAGGCAAATATAGGTAGCATTTTCATAGAGTTTATTTTTTTTTCATACAGTTTAATGTCTATACATCAAGAAGATCATACACAAATAATAAATTATAAAATTATCTTAATTGGAGAGGAAGACTGGCACTGCCAAAGTGCTCTGGGAACAGATCCACAGAGCACGCATGATGGTGAAAGGCTAGTGACTCTCCTTATTAAAGTCAGAAACCAGACAAGGAGGCCTCCTATTAGCTCTGTCATTTTAATATTTCTTTTACCAAAACAAATCATCTATTTTACCACCAAAGTGGTGAAAAATAATAGATAATGGAAACTGAAAAATGTAACTAACATTATTTGGAAATGAAATGGTAGTTCACTGATATAACCCAGTAGAAATGCTTGAAAATAATTCAAGAGTCAATATACAAAATCCACAGCTTCCCTAATTTCCAGAAATAACCAGCAGGAAAATAAAACAGGGTAAAAGTCAATTCATAAAGGAAGAAAAAGATAGTAAACAAATAGTAATATATTTAAAGGGAGGTGTACAGAGCCAATATAAAGAAAGCCACATAACTTTGCTGTGGGGCACAAAAGAAGACCTGAATTAATGAAATGAGGTGTTATCCTGCTGAATGTGAAAGCTTAACTGTAAAGATTAGAATTTCCCTCCAAATAAATTTAGAAATGTAATACAGTTACAATTAATACTTCATTAGAAATGGTCTTTAAAACGTGACAAAAATAATCTAGAGTTCATTTAGAAGAATAGTCAAGAATATTCAGGGAAATTTGGAGAAATAGGGATGAGTAACTAGATGGTCACAAAGAGTCGGACACGACTGAGCAACTGAACTGAACTAGATGGAGCCTGCATTATCAGATATCAAATATTATCAAAATGTGTTGTAAGCTATAGGAATTGAAACCTGTTTTGATCTTAAAAGAATGTCCAAATATAGTCTAAAATTCATCAGACAATAAAATGACATTTCAAACTAATGCAAAAAGGATGGATTATTAAATCAGATTCATCAACCAGTTATTCACTTTTGGAAAAAATTAAGTTGGATCCCCATCTCTTACCATACACAAAAATAAATTTTGGATGCAATAAAATTTAAATATGAAAAAGGAAATCACAAAAGAAAATTAAGGTAATATTTTTATAATAATGGGGTGGGAAAGAACTGTCTAAGCCTAATACCTAGACCAAAATCACAGAAAAATATTAGATTTGATAGCATAAAAATGTTAATCTTTGAGAAAAATAAAACCACCAAACACAAAACTGAAAGGAAGGTGAATTAAAATATTTGCAGAATGTGGCAGAAAGTTAGACCACAAAGAAGTTTGAGCATCGAGGAATTGATGCTTTCAAATTGTGGGGCTGGAGAAGGCTCTTAAGAGTCCCTTGGACTATAAGGAGATCAAACCAGTCAACTGAAGCTGAAGCTCCAATACTTCAGCCCCCTGATGCGTAGAAACTCATTGGAAAAGACCCTGATGCTGGGAAAGATTGAAGGCAAAAGGAGAAGCGGGCAGGAGAGGATGAGATGGTGAGATAGCGTCACCGACTCAATGGACATGAACGTGAGCAAACTCTGGGAGACAGTGAAAGACAGAGGAGCCTGGTGTGCTGTAGTCCATGGAATCAGAAAGAGTCAGACATGACTTAAAGACTTAACAACAACAACAAGATAGCACAAAGGGAGTTAATAACCTTAACCAAGAGCGTTCTTGAGAACTGATTAAAAATTTTGCTTTTAAAAATAGGCAAGAGACATAAAATAATTTACAAAAAACAATCATACAAAAAAATCCAACATATACAAAAGCAAATGTGTGCAAATTAAAACACAATACCACGTTTTCAACATTAACGTATCAAAGACTTTAAAAAAGTGATCACCTCCAATGTTTTCAAGGAAGGAGGGTGTTGGCCACTCCCACTGCTGGTGTGAATCTATAGATTCACACCTCTCTATCGTCTTCCAAGAGAGGAATTTGGCAATGCATATTTAAAAACCCTAACATTCTGCAATACTTACTGATCCAGTAATTTCATTTCCAGGAATATATCCCATGGAAATTGACTGTGGATGTTTAAAGCAGACTTATATAATGACTAAAATACATTTCTGACACTAGTAATTTGTATACATTATGCTATATTCATTAGAAGATGCAATGATGAATAATATTATTAGAGACTATTTAGAGACAGAAAATATATTTCAAGGTAGCTTAACTTTTGTTGTTTGGTTCTTTTTTTCTGCCTTCATCCTAACTTTTTAAAAAGCATATTCTAAAGCAGAATACCTGCTATGATTATGTTTTTAACATCTGCAGTGACTGGAAGCAGAAAAGATTGAAGGTTACATATCAAAATTATTAAAATTGGTTATTCTAAATTGTGAGGTTACTAGAGGTTTTATCTTCTTTTACTGCCCATTTGCTCTTCCACATTGTCTCCTCCTGCTTGCTCTCCCAGGGCTATTTCACTTTAAAAAAAAAAAAAGTCTGTTTCCTCCTTTATTTTCACTAAAAGTCAAAATCAAACCAAACAAAAAAAACTACCTTGTTTGTTTTGGACACAGTTTGCCAGCCTCATTTGTAAGTCCCACGGACCTATGATCCTGCTTCTTACAAACACCCCTTTCCAACTTTCTAATCTCAGCCAACCACACTTCATCACACTCAAATTAACATACAATAGAAGCTTTGTCTGCACTCAGATAGGACCCTTTTCTACCCTTCCCACAGCAAAATCCATTCCTCCTATATTCTTTCTCAAGTACTATCATGAAAACGGTATGAAAAATGGTTAAGGATAGTATGAAGACTAATTATAAACAGAACCTGCAACGGTCCCTCATCTTTTGAATCAGCTCAAAGAAAACCCAACTAATCACAGAATTTGGATGTGAAATCAAATGAAGCTTCAAAAGCACACTGAGTCTGGTCCCTGATCCTTAGAGCAGGAAAAGCACTATTCTCCCCATTGGATAGGTGAGGTAAGAGAAACCCAGGGAAGACGAACTGGTGAAAACACACACTGGTGACTGGTAGCAAAAAGAAAGAATGAAAGCTAGGAGTTATGTTCATGGAAACAATTCTTTTACAGTATCAGGTCACATGAATCTTTTACAAAAGGAGAGAGGAAGAGGGGAAGGAAGGAGGGAAAGAGGGAAGAGAAAAGGGGGGAAAAAAGGAAACCAAACCATATTCCAATGTTTATGGCTGAATGAATTACCTACATATGATTTTTGTAAGTGTTAAGTTAAAATATAACATCCTGGGAGAAAAAGAGAGTCCTCATGCACTGTTTATGGGATTGCAAATTGTTGCAACCATTATGGAAAACAGTATGGAGGTTCCTCAAAAAATTAAAAAGTTACCACATGATTCAGCAATTCCACTTCTGAGAATATAACTGAAGGAAATGAAAACACTGTGTTCACCAGCAAGCCCTGAGCATATATAAGCAAAAAAAACATAATTCAAAAAGATGCACGCACCCCAATATTTACTGCAGCACTATTCATAATAGTCAAGACATGGAAGCAACCCAAATGTCCATCAACAGAGGAATGGATAGAGAAGATGTGGTATAAAAAAGAATGAAATAGCGCCACTTGCAGCAACATGGATGGACCTAGAGATGATCATACTAAATGAAATCAGTCAGACAGAGAAAAACAAATACCATATGATATCATTTACATGTGGACTCTAAAAGAATGATACAAATGAACTTATTTACAAATCAGAAACAGACCTACAGACTTTGAAGACAAACTTATGGTTATCAAAGGGGAAAGCTAGAGTGGAGGGATAAATTAGAAGTTTGGAGCTACATAGTAGTATATACATACTACTACATAGAAAGCAGACAACCAAGAAGAACCTACTGTATAGCACAGAGAACTCTACTCAATATTCTGTAATAACATATATGGGAAAAGAATCTGAGAAAGAATGGATATATGTACATATATAGAGCTAAATCACTTTGCTGAACACTTGAAACTAACACAATATTGTAAGTCAATAATACTCCAATATAAAATAAAAAGTTAAATTTTAAAAATTTAACCACAATGTTGAGGATATATCTGCACCCCTGTATTCATGGCAGCATTATTCACAGTAGCCAAAACATGAAAACAACCTGAGTCAACAGATGGACGAATGGATAAAGAACTTGTGATACACATCACACATACATACAACGGAGTATTATTCAACCATAAAAATGGAAGCAATCATGCCATTTGTGTCAGCATGAATGAGCTTTGAAGGATTTATGCCAAGTGAAAAGTCAGACAGAGAAAGACAAGTACTATAGATCTTACATATATGTGGAATCTAAAAGAAAAAAAACAAAGGAAAAAAAATGGTATTTGTGTTTACCAGAGGTAGGGGACAGGAGAAGGAGGAATTGGGTGAAGGTGGTCAAAAGGTACACACATCCAGTTATAAGATAAATAAGTATTGGACATAACGTACAGCATAATGATTATAGCTAACACTGCTGTGTTATATTTGAAATGTGTTTCAAACGTGTTATATTTGAAAACTGTTAAGAGTAGCTCTTAAGAGCTCTAGTCATAAGGAGAAAATTTTTCTTTTTCTATCTATATGGGATAATGGACCTAAACTTACCATGGTAACCATTTCACAATACATGTAAGTCAAAACATTACGCCGTTCATCTTCAATTTATACACTGCTGTATATCAGTCAGATCTTAACAAAAGTGGCAGCAGGAATCTTCCTGGCCACCCCCTAGCTCCAGGAGGACTCTAGCCTCTCTGGGCCTAGGTTACACATCTTACAGCAAACTCAATCTGAAGATCTCTAATACTGTAACAGTTTAACTCCAGTAACTTTAAATGGTGACATTACAAGCTATGAGCAACACAGAAAACAATATATATTCAATTCAATGAATAGATACTGGGCACCTACTATGGGCAAGATATTAAATACCATGACAGATACTGTGGGGATACGGTTTGGCCTCTAAATAAGCAATATAGCACCATAAAATTTTACAGCTAGAAAGAACTGAATTTTACAAGTTAGCAAACGGGCACAATATTTCATTATATATATATATTTATGTATATATAAAATATAAATATATATATGTGAAAGTCGCTCAGTCGTGTCTAACTCTTTGTGACCCCATGGACTGTAACCTGCCAGGCTCCTCTGTCCATGGAATTCTCCAGGCAAGAATACTGAAGTGGGTAGCCATTCCCTTCTCCAGGGGATCTTCCCAACCCAGGGATTGAACTGAGGTCTCCTGCATTGCAGGCGGATTCTTCACCGTCTGAGGTGCCACGGAAGCCCATATTATATATAAAAATATTTTTATATATATGTCAGGCTATCATATTCTTTAATAACTTTTGAAGACTAGACAAGGAGATGGGCAATTTGGCAGTGAGCTTCATTTTTAAAAAACTTAGTGAGGTGAAATTCAGATAACATAAAAGTAACCATTTTCAAGTGAACAACTCAGTGGCACTTAGGACAGCCACAATATTGTGCAGCTACCACTTCTATACACCCCATTCCTGCCCCCAACCCTTCCCCGGTGCGCCCTTTGATTTCTGGAGGGACTTCTGACATCATTCAGCAAAAGTGGACAACTTACTCAACTCCAGAATCATTTAACCAATGCCCATCTAAGTCTCTATCAGTAGTGTCAAGCCATACAATTACTTAGAAAAGCCACTCAATAGAACCATCCTTCAGAACTAATTATCTTTGCAACAGCCGGCTGTTTATTATCTGAACCATTCACTGCGTCTATGCTCTCATTTCAGTCTCCCTTGGCGAGAGTCTGCAGAGCCCTTGCAGTGTGTTTGGGGCCTAGGTTCACAAGAGGCCAGTTCGCAGGCACTTTAGGTAGGACCCCCACTTTGCAGACAGAGTTTGAGAGAAATGTGTGAATGCAGTCACAGTTACTGTGACTATATTTACACATTACCTTAGAAATATTTATTGTACTAGCTGTAAAATTACAACTATAGGCAAACCTCAGAGATAGGACAGGTTTGGTCCCAGGACACCACAACAAAATGAATACTGCAATAAAGCCACAGGAACTTTTTGGCTTCCCAGTGCATATAACAGTTACATTTACATTATACTGTAGTCCATTAAGTGTGCAGTAGCATTATGTGTAAAAAAAAATACAATGTACATACCTTAATTTTCAAATATTTTATTGCTAAAAAATGCTAAGGCCTCCAGTCAGTTATAGTCTTTTTGCTAGAGGTGTGAAATATTGCAAGAATTACCAAAATGTGACACAAGACATAAAATGAGCAAATGCCACTGAAAAAATGACCTCTAGATTTGTTTGATACAGGACTGCCACCAACTTTCAGTTTGTTTAAAAAAAAAATGCAGTATCTTTGAATTACAATAAAGTGAAGTGCAATGAAACAGCTTGCCCCCAAACCATCCACTTTAGCTGTGAGAGGCTAGAATTTAAAAGACGTAAGGGAAGGACGTAAGAGAAGGAGAAAAAGAAGTGCTCTGATTGGCTAGGCACAGTCCTTCCCTGAGGCTGCACCGCCAATAATTATCCCTGAACCATTTCTATCAAAAATTCCCACGGCAATTGGGATAAACCAAAAGCCACATGGCTTAACTCTGAAAGACACTCCCAGGCAGTGCTGGGGAGAAGGAGCAGAGGCTCAGCTCCTCGGATATTCCAACTGTTCATTATCAGCAGAAATACATTAGCCAACAGTGATTTCAATCCACGTCAAAGACATTTTCATTTATCCCTGTGAAAATATTCAGAAATATTTCTGCCCTACACAAGATCGCATCTTTTCCCTGGGGGCCATCTCCAGCACTCCCAACCCCCTCACCCTAAACTGTTTTCCCACAGTTCTCATCACCATCTAATACACTACACAGTTGACTTACGGACTGTGCATATTATTTTTCTTCTGCGCTAGAATGCACGCTCACTGAGAATGGGGGATCTTTGTTTTATTTGTAAAACAAAGTAAATCTTTGTTTACTGCTGTGTCCCTGTGCTAAGAAACACAATGGCCTAAATCACAGTTGGAATGCATTCATTCCTATTGCTTACAAAAGTAGATGATGGTATTTATTCAAAACACTTTCTAACATTTCACCGAAACCCGCTAAATGCTGCTAAATATTTCGTACGTTTGCATGGAGACACTGACACATTCGTAGCTGTGAATTACACAGCTACGTCACTGAGAAGAAAGCTGTAATTATGGAATAATAGAAATATCACTGACAGATGGAAGGGGGTTTTTCCTGTTGCTACAGCTTATCCACGGAATTATATGAAGAGTTCTGTGAGTTAGTATGACTGACAGATGATCAGAGCATGCAAATCAAGCCTTGATTCCTCAACACTTAGGAACAAGGTTGAGAAGTAGTGCAATGGGAGGCGGGAGCAATGAAAGATGGATGTTTAATTTCAAACACTGATCTTTATAACAGAAGTTACTACATGTTTGGAAATGTTTTAAAATGCTCATTATTTCTGCAAAGGGAACTAGAGAAAATTTTATAATAAATCAGTATTGCAGAGCATGGGTTAATAGGTGTTTTAATTATTAAACATTTTACTAGGTATCAATGGCTCAGAAGGTAAAGAATGTACCTGCCAATGCAGGAGACATAAGAGACACGGGCTTGATCCCTGGGTCAGGAAGATCCCCTAGAGAAGGAAATGGCAACCCACTTCAGTATTCTTGCCTGGAAAACTCCATGGACAGAGGAGCCTGGTGGGCTACGGTCATGGGGTTGCAAAGGGCCAGACATGACTGAGCACAACCACCTACCTACCTGCTAGGTAGCAGGCACAGTTTTGAGGTCTTTGCATATGTCACATCAGTTGAGTAACCTCATAACCATCCTGTGATGTAGGTACCATTACTATTGGGTTGGCCAAAAAGTTCATTCGAGTATTTCATAACATCTTCCAGAAAAACACAAATGAATATTTTGGCCAACCCAATATTTTATAGATAATGAAACTGAGGCTCAGTGGGGTTGCCTAACCTGCTTGGGACTACAAAGTTACATAGTGATGGGAGCTGGGATCAAACCCAGGAGTCATAGTCCAGGTGAGTGGTTCCCAACCGGGAGTGGTTCTGTTTCCCAGGTACTATTTGTCAATGTCTGGAGGTGTTTTTTATTGTCACAACTGGAGGGAAGGTGCTGATGGCATCTAGTGGGTAGACATGCTACAAAACTTCCTACAATGCAGAGTACAGCCCCACAACAGAGAATTATCTGGCCCGAAATGTCAACAGTGCCAAGGCTGAGAAACCTTGCAGCTCCAACTCTTAGCCACTGTTCTCAAAGTTTTAGAAACACCACCACTGACACAAGGACTAAAGGAGGACAATTATGCAGAACATGCCAGTAATAGGCAGGTATAAGTTACCACATAAAAGAAGTATATTTGTTTGCTTAGAAGGTTGTAACAGATAACTTGCTGGCTTAAAATTACAGAAATTTATTGCTTCACAGTTCTGAAAATCCAAGTCCAAAACTAGTATACCTGTGCTGAAATCAAGGTGTTGGCAGGGCCAGACTCCCTCAGGAGGCGCTCTGGGAGAATCCATTCCTTGCTGCTCCCAGCTTCTGGTTGCAGCCAGCACTGGCACTCCTTGGCTGGTGGCCACATCATTTTAGTCTCTGCCTCCATCCTCACATTATAGTCTTCTGTTTCTCTATGTGGAGTCTCCCCTGCCTCTCTCTCTTATTAATTAGGCCATTTTGATGACATTCAGGGCCTAGAAAATCCAGCATAATCCAGATGATGAAAATCCTCATCTGAAGATCTTTAAGGATTTCCCTGGTGGTCCAGTGGTTAAGAATCCGCCTTGCAATGCAGAGGACACAGGGTTGATCCCTGTTCGGGGAACTAAGATCCCACATGCCACAGGGCAACTAAGCCTGAGTGCCACAGAGAGCCCAGAGAAAGACCCAGTGCAGCCAAAAAAAAAACAAAAAACAAAACAGATCCTGAGTCACATCTGCAAAGACTCTTCTCTTTCGAATAAAGTAGCATTTATAGGTTGTAGGGATGAGTGCATGAGCAACTTTGGAGGGCCATCTTCCAGCTTACCACAAGTAGATACTATACTCACATTTTATCCATGATGGACTTTTAAATCATGTGCCCAAGGACAAAAGGCTATCAAGCAGTCGAGGTGGGATTTGAACCCAGCTCTGTTCATCTCTGGAACTCAATTTCTTATCTTTATGTCACTTAGGAAAGCTGAAGAAAAGATCTTAAACTAGCAAGTCTCAAAGCTCCAAGTAGCAAATAATGCAAAAAAGACTAAAATTCTACATATGCTCCAGGCACAACCAGTGAAAATCATGAAAGCACAAACTTCCATGATGTGAGGGTCTCAAAAGTATTTGCATTAACTCATTATTTTCTTTACATTATTTTTTTTTTCTTTACATTATTTAGTGATCATTTCTTATCCCCTTTGGAGGTATCTTAGTGTACAAAGAACTACCCATAATCCTTTCATAGAACAGCCTACAATCTTTCCCCCCAAATCTTAAGTAACAAGCAATGATTAAAGTTTTAACTGCACATGTTCCTTCAGGATTTGGAATTATGGACTAAAATGCCAAGCTTCTGGTGAGAGGAAGTTATTGCCAATGGAGGGAACGATATGGTGGGTCTACATGTGGGTGGATGCTATAGTTTTTGTAACCCCAGAAATTTTGTCATATTAAAAATACTGGGTATATACCCTTTAAAAGGAATGAAGCACATATATATGCTACAACATGGATGAACCTTAAAAAGAGGCTAAGTGAAAGAAGCCAGACTCAAAAGGACACATACTGTATGATTCCATTTGTATGAAAACATCCAGAATAGTTAAATTCATAGAAAGAGAAAGCAGATTACTGGTTGTCTAGGGTGCAGGGAGTGGAGAATGGGGAGTGACTGCTTAGTGATATGAGGTTTTATTGTAAAGTGATGAAAATGTTTTACAATTAAACAGAGAGAGTGGTTGCCTCTGTTTTTCACTTTAATACGGTTAATTTTCTGTTATGTGAATTTCACTTCAGTATGAACAAAGAATAATCAGAGACCTCTATGCTAAGCAAACTGGAGTAGACAACTCACTTCTTTATGATATAGCATTAAATCATATTCTGGTTCAATTCCTAGCCAAAAAAAGCTATGATCTATTTTTTTTTATGACCCTGGACAGAAGCTGTCTTCTACTACTCTACCTTTTAGACTTTGATAAGAAGTCTTCCAGAACTAGAGGTCATAAAATTTTTTAATTCACCTTTTTTTTTTTTTACTACTAGTGTAAAAATAATTATGCCAAAATTCACAGTAAAGTAATACCTAGAATAACAACTTTACCTCCCACTCTCCTAAAATAAGTTGCCTACTTGGATTTTCCTATAAAAAAAAGACAAATGAGATAATATAAAATGAAAATGCTCTAACTCGGAAGCATCTTTCACATGCAAGGCATTATTGTTAGTGTACATAATGATACTCATAAAAAAGATAGCATCAAGTAAAATACTGCCATGATGCAGTGTGTGCTTTAAAAAAACACAACATGGCAGTAATAACTAACCAAAGAAACTGGTGGTCTATTACTGTTCAGTCAACAGACAGTAATTAAGCAGCAAATGTCAAGAGCTGCAGTTCTGATGTGATAATAACCAGCTAGGACAGACCAGAAGAATGTGCTCGTAGGAGATAAGCCTTCCTCCTCCCGAAGTGAGCACCTCAAGGTTGTTGCCTCAGGGAGTCTGGATTGCCCCAGGGGCCCTGTGCGATGGAAGACTTGTCAAAGGAAGAACGTAAAGCTCTCAGACTGTGGCCCGGGTCAGGGCCGTCTATTGAGAAGAACGTAAAGCTCTCAGACTGTGGCCCAGGTCAGGGCCGTCTATTGAGAAGAACGTAAAGCTCTCAGACTGCGGCCCGGGTCAGGGCCGTCTATTGAACACCAGGGAAAGGATGAAAGCTAAGGCGATCACCAAGCTAGTTCAAGCCCACCACCATCCTTCAGAATCCAGTCGCTACTGTTCCCTGGGGAGGCAGGCCCAGGAGGCTCCATCTGTGTGGGCTGAGGTTGGGCAGGAGACAGACCATCTTTAGGGGTGCCACATTCATAGCACTGACTCTTAGATTCTCTTGCTCTGCACCCTGTAGGGTAGACTCTGCATGGGGAACTAGTGCTTCCATTCCAAATGGCAGCTGGGCTCCCGACAGCTCTGTGACTGAGAAGTGGTGAGCCAGGCCATAGCAGGGACGACAGGGACAAGCCCAGGAGAGAGCTGGCAGGGCTGATCTCTGGCCATGCCGGCCAGTAACCCCTTCCATGACCTCGCAGCAACACCTCCTCCTTCGTGTGGCTATCTGTAAAATGGGGAGGTAGCCCCACTCAGCCCCGCCTGCCTCAAGGCTCCTGTTGGAAAAGAGAATAAAAGTGGGAGTGAAGGGGACAACAGTGAAAAGCAGACCAAAAGCAAAGCCATCAGCACTTCGTAAACTCCACCATGCATACCATGCCACCAAGTCCTTGGATGTTAAGAGTGCACACAAAAGAAGAGAAACTTTGGGAAATGATTTAGTTGGCTTCATTATTTGTGCCTTCACTCATTTATTCAACAAATATTTAGTGAACACCAACTGAAGCTCCAATACTTCAGCCACCTGATGCAAGGAGCTGAAACATTGGAAAAGAACTTGATGCTAGGATAGATTGAAGGCAGGAGGAGAAGGGGTCAACAGAGGATGAGATGGCTGAATGGCATCACCGACTCAATGGACATGAGTTCGAGCAAGCTCCGAGAGTTGGTGATGGACAGAGAAGCGTGGCATATTGCAGTAATGGGGTCGCAAAGAGTCTGACATGACTGAGGGACTAACTGAACTGAACTAAATAAATGGAGTTGTTGGGGGGCTTCCCTGGTGGCTCAAACGGTAAAGAATCTGCCTGAAATATGGAAGACCTGGGTTTGATCCCTGGGTCAGGAAGATCCCCTGGAAAAGGGAATGGCAACCCACTCCAGTATTCTTGCCTGGAGAATTCCATAGACAGAGGATCCTGCTGGGCTACAGTCCAAAAGGTCACAGAGTCAGACACAACTTAGCACACACAGACATATATAGATAGAGAAGCCTGGTGGGAGAAGGGAACTTCTTTGAATACCCACGTCAGTATAACAGCCTGGAGAATTCCATGGACTACATAGTCCATGGGGTCACAGAGTCGGACATGACTGAGCAACTTTTACTTCACTCCCATCAAATTTTCCCATGAAGGAAAACAATCCTTACCTGTTTTATTTAAGTAAGTGAAAGTGTTAGCTGCTTGATCCACATAAATAAATGGCTTAGAAAATCCCGTTGTTTATGCCAAATAGCTACAAAAAAAAGAAAAAAAAAAAAAAGAGTGTGGTAGGGGGAGAGGGAAAGGGAGAAAAAAGAGAGAGAGAATGGTTGGGGGGGGGGTGGTTGGTGAGGGGTAGGTAAGAAAGACAGAACCAGGTAGAACTGACCACCTCTGCACTGAGAATCTGTTATGAACACTTTGATTAACGAGAATGTAAAGACACAAGCTGAGAGGAACACTGAACACTGAACTATGTATCTGAAGAATTTGTTGTATGCTATCATCTACTTGTCCATGTACTATTATTTCTCTTCAATAAAATTTTTGAGGAAAAAGAGAGAGAGGAAGAGACTACAGCAAAATGAGGAGTATGGTAAGCAGGGCCTTCCAAAAGAGTGTTAACAGGATGTCAACATGGACATGGCAGCCACTAAGATAGACTAGATACTACATTCCAAAATGAAGTGCCAGCCCTGGATGCAATCCTTCAAAGGGCAGTGGCCCCAAACCATTGTCACCAATCTTGAGCTCCTCACCCACAGCAAGGGCACAAATGGGTCCGGCTGTTGGCAGCTAAATTAAGGAGGGAACAGTTAAAGCAAGCAGGCTGTGGTTCTTTGGAACAGGCAGGAGTCTGGGCTCTCCCCTTGCTAGTCTAGTGAGGGGCCTCGCAGGACTAGCAGGAGAGCAGAAGACTCCTGCAACATGGGAGACATAGTGACCTCGTTGGTGACTTCTGCCTAAGAAAAAGGACAAGAAGTAGGCTGGCGGGATGCTGATGGACAAGCCAGAGGAAGTAACAGCTGCACTGGGATGAGCCTGCGGTTCTCAAGTTTGCGGGAGCCAAGATGTGTGAGTCTTCCCCAAGGACCAGATGTGGATACACCCTGAGAACATGTCTGGCACCATCTTCTCAGCTTCCGCCCAACAAGCGCCATCTCCTGCACAGCAGAGGAGCCCAGCAGATGGAATCCACACGGACCAGGGAGACTATGAAAGGACAGGTGGTCACATCAAGGATACTGGAGGTGAGAGGTTCCCAGAGATAGAGGGGATATTTCTAAAGAATATCTTTATTTCTGAAGAACCTACAAAGGGTCCTCCCAGAGAAAAAATCAATTCTAAACACTCACGACACAAAAGACAGCTCTCCTGTGATGCTGCCTGCCAGTCAAAATTTTCCTGCACCCCTTCCTGTCCTGCCCATTCTTCTCCCAAAGCCAGAAGCAAGAGCTACTGAGTAATCAAGGGGAACGTATCTAACCCCAGCCCCTTCTCCCTCTAACAGGCCCTTGCTGAAAGTAGGAGAGTGGGTGTAAGTAGAAATAAAGTTGGAAGTTGGGAGCTTTGACTGTGACATGATACTAGACATTTTCAGTATTTGGCACATTACACTGAAACTTTTTATTATGTAAGAGTAATCAGAATAGTCATGGGATATGTTTTCATCCAGAAACAGGGGAGATGCTTTCTGCTGAATACATTTTAATGGGAGAGTAGGAGACTAGATAAAGTCGGTTTTTGATAGTACCCCATGAAACCTACTTGTTGCAGGCACATTACACACGAAACCACTTTGTGGCAGCACATCTCACTGCAAATTTATACTTTCCACAAAAGAAGTCCACTGTGGCCCAACTCGGACATGAAGATTGCTATGGGTTCTGGGTTCCCCTTTGAACACCCTACGTCCTTGGTGGGCCCATAAAGAGTCTGCAGAAGCTACAGAAACAAAGGCTACTAATCTGCTGCCCATCTCCTTACACCCTTCTCCTCTTCCAAACACACACGTGGGTCAGGAAGGGATGTCTGATACCAGGAGCCACCACCATGCTCAGTGCTAATCCACATAAAATAGGCTCTGACTGAGTTCCCAACTTGGAGCCTCACCAGTCTTCTCCTGAGACATCACTCTAATAGGATTCCTTCCACTGAGACCGAGTTGTGAAGCCAGAGCCTCAACTCACACCCAGCAGTAAACCAAGGGTATCAGTCCCAAGATGGCAGCCTATCTAACTCCCTCCCATTCATTCTCCCTGTGTCTTGGGTCACGAGAAGGATATCACAGAATGCAGAGCAGTAAAACATAAAACAGAGCTCATCTTCAATAAACTGGCACTTTGGTCAAGCAAATGTGCAAAGTCAACAGTTTCAGCATCATTATCTGTTGTGTAAGTTTTAGCAAATCGACACACACAGGCTGAGTCTTTATGTTATTGGAAATACTGCTACCAAATACATGCTATACAATATATATATATGCCCTACATCAATAAGAGCTCCTTTAAAATCAAGACAATTTTAAAAGGTGTTTCTGGGTCTGCATCCACCAAGTTTCAAGCTCCATGGAGACAGAGACTATGTCTCATTTGCTTTTGTGTCCCTTAGGGTCTAGCATAGAATATGGTACATAGAGAGTTCAATAAAGTCCTAAGGCTGATAAGTGAATGAACAAACAAATGAATATCCTGGCTTCCATTTCAAGATAGATGTATGTTAACAGTGTAATTGAATAAATATGTTTTTAAAAAAGGGACAGACTGGCTATCCATCATTTTTGACTACTCCATTCTCTCTACTAATTTTAGTGTGTGTATTTGAATCTTATAATTGAATAGTTTAGTGTTACTCTGTATAAAAGATATTTCTGAGACTTCTCCAGTGGTCCAATGGCTAAGACTCTGTGCTCCCAATGCAAGGGACCTGGCGTTCAATCCCTGCTCACGGTACTAGATTCCACAGGCTACAACTAAGAGTTCATATGCTGCAACTAAAGATTTGCATGCCACATCTAAGACTTGGTGCAGTCAAATAAACAAGTATTTTTTAAAAAATGTTTTAAGGCTACTCTTTCAACAGGCCCCCGAGACCAGATCAACTGGCCATTCACCCTCACTAGGCAACAGCAAAGATCCGTCATGGTATACGACTCCATCTAAGGTAATCCAAAGGGTCTCTCAAAGGGAATAATACTGCTTTAAAATATACATTGAAAAGAACTGACTTTCATCTTTTTTGTGGAAGGATCTCGGGGACGAAGCAGAAAAAGGAAAGGTTCGCTAGCAGATGGTGGGGAGGCATCAGGCACCGAAGAAGAAAAGTCACAAGCTTCGGAGTTGGACAGGTCTACAGTCAGTCACACCTTGGCTCTGCTGGGCCTCAGCTTCTCCATCTGTACAATGGAAACCATAAGGCCCACTTCAAGAACCACTGTGTGGAGAACAAAGGAACGTATACGGAGGCTCTGATTATAGTATCTGGCATACAATACGGGCTCAAACAAAAGTTCTACTACCATTATCTACACATAAACTAAAGTACATACACCTACCTGCATTTTTAAAGATGATTTTATGTATGAGTGTCCACAACTCTTAAAGGATCTGAGATCCAAGACTCAGCTGTTTGGAACTTGGAATTCATTCTCCCATAGGAACAATGCTATAAATCACAGAATTTCAGAATTAGAAGGGGCCTCAAAGCTTGTCTAGTGACGTAATAAAACTTCCCACTAAATGGGAGTTTCTCCTAACATAGTCTCCCTGGGGTTTAAGTTTCAGGTAAATCCATCAAAACTTAAATGATGTATAATATAGCTGAAATACTACATGTAAGCACACGAAAAATAGCAGAATACGATTTTCAAGTGTTGAGCAGTAGTTTATCTTCACATGTTCTTCTAACCGTAGCTAAGATTATCTTCCTACTTGGAAATTCATCCATGTAGAAAGCAGGGAGACAGCTTCTTATTTCTTATAACCCACTCTGCCCCTCTCAACACCCAACAACTACCATGGAAAACTTACAGTTAACATGAGACAGGAACTTATCTGCAGCATGAACAAAATGCAGCAGACCCACAGAGACAGACAGACAATTGGGGGAGGAGAGGGGGGTGTCAAAGGGAATGAGATGTGGGTGTGGAGCAGGGCACAGGAAAGAAGACCTTGGTTACCAAGTTCACCTCCTTTATCATTTTGCCCAGCAACAGCCCTATTTCACCTGGTGCGCACAAATTAAAACTATTTGTGGAGGTCATCTGAGACCCTGATGGGTCACCATGCATATGCAGTATTTCAGGGGTTATCTGTCAACCTCAGTCTGACCCCTGGCTATGCCCACTCTGACTTCATGCAGTAGGCAGCAAAAAAGCACAGAGTGCTCTGGGATATTCCACGCTGTTTGTCTTTGGATTGGCAGAGAATGGCTGTTTATACTTACAGGATGTTCACAAGCTAAGTGTATTTAGCTTGGCGAGTGTCTATAATGTTGCCTCCAATAGGGAAAATTCAGCAGAAACTGCAGAAATGACCAAGGGAATCTGGTTTTGCATAAAAGCTCTAAGCACTACTCAGACAACATGGGACAACAATTATGATACAATGCTAAATGAAACAAAAGTTGTTTTATGAAAATGTATATATGGCATGATTTCAATTTTGAAGTACATGCACATGCTATCTTTTAATACATTCTTACATATCTATGAAGGAAAAAGACTCCAAAACATGAATAATTATTTTGTCTGTGTTACGGAAATACAGAGTGTGTTTATGTATGCACACATGTATACATAAACAGTCGTACACATGAACTGTACGACTTCATTTATTTATAATTTTCTATAAAGTCTGGTTAAATGAATAACTATCAAAAGAGGTAAAATGGAATTTAGAAACTCTAATCAGAGATTTTAAAGCTAAAAGGATCCGTAGAAATTATCCAATCCAATACTTCCTCCAACTCTTCTTAATTATATAGGAAGAAGACCTCTGGCCCCACAGGTGACTTATGTGCCTAAAGTCCTCCAACTAATGGAGAACTAGCCAAACTGTGGCTTGAACTCAGATCCTATGACATTTATGGCCTGTGCCACTCCCGTGAGATCATGGTGTGTCCTAGAGTCAGGGACTAATGAAGTTCAGAAGGAAATACTCCATAAAGAAGGAGCAAGTCTGACTGTACACACCTACACTTCTCACTAAATAAATATTTGCCAAGAGTCATATCATAATTTTATGACCTGCAAACAATTCGATTGCTACAGGAGCTCTGGTGACTTCATAGGGGCTACTGCACCAGAGTCCTGGTTTCAACATTTTTACTCCTGTGTTGCAGAGAAGTTTACCTTCAGAGACTTTCAAGATGAAAATACATCGAGAGGCACCTCTGTCCTTAGGTTACCCATCTAGGTGTCCTAGGTGACGATGGAGAAGCAATGGCTTATATGTGGTCTTCCACTGTTGCTTAACATCACATACAACTGCCACTTAACTTCCATTCCACCATATCACACTGTATGAGAACTACTTAACATTTAATGCACCTCCCAAACACGTAGAAAAAACAGATCAAAAAGCCTCTTTAGTAGCTCTCACTTTAAGTACTTCCTATTTATAAACATGAAGCCTTGTTAGGTGCAAAGTGCCATCTAAATCTGACAAAAAGCACAGTTTCAACCTCTTTCATTTCTACAGGGAGAAAATTCAGACATTTGATATAAACACAGGTAGAGAGCAGCCCTGGGCCTCATAGAAACGGTTTCCTATTTTGTCCTGCTTATCTTGAGCTGGTTGGGCTGGGGAAGCTTTTGGGGCAAGGGGTGGGGAGGTGGCCCCCAAGGACACGGTAGCAGAGTTCTGACCACAGCTGGCAAGTCAAAGAACTGTTTTTGCAGATAAGCAGAGAGACTCTAACCCTGGTCACAGGTACAGTGGCTAGCTCGTTTCCTGTCCAGTGTGCTAACCAGAAACATAATAGGGAACTCAAGATATACTTATGGTGGGTAAAGAGTATGCAGGAATCTGAACAATACACCAGTTGTCTGGGTTAAGCAGTAATTAATCTAGACTTAGAACCTGAAGTTAGCTGTGTACATCATATGAAAGAAGGCAAAGCCTAGAGGACGCACAGGCACAGCAGAGCAGGAAGCACCTAAGATGGGCCACAAAAATGTGAAAATGCTTACACTGTAAGACTTTACAGTAGAAGAATCCAAGGAGAAATATAGGTAAGAGCTGGCTGAAACGTACTGCAACCTGAGATATTTCAGGTTGCAAAATATTCCTCCCACCAAAATTATTTCAGTTCTGAGGGAAGCCCTAGAAAGAGACTAAAATTCATATGTTTAACTATGGGTGCCAAATGTACAGGACAGAGTGTAATGGGCTAAAGTGACCTCTTCTCTTTATTTTGTTAAAAAAAAAAAAAAACACACATCTAAAATGGAACAAGGATATTACCAAAGTACCGCTTAATCAGACTCCCAATTCTGAGAATTTCAATGAACCTATCTACAAAACAGAAACAGACTCGTGGATATAGACTTGTGGTTGCCAGGAGGGAGGGGGCTTGAGGAGGGGTGGAGTAGGAGTCTGGGGTTGGCAGATGTAAGATATTACACATAGAATGGATAAACAACAAGGTCCTACTGCATAACACAGGGAACTATACTCAATATTTTATGATAAACCATAATGGAAAAGAATACAAAAATGTATATATATATACACATAAATACATGGCTGAATCACTTTGTTGTATAGCAAAAATTGAACATTGTAATTCAACTAAACTTCAATAAAAAAATAAGTCAACCCTGAGAATCTAAGTCAAGAAGACAAATGGAGCAAAAGGTTAGGTTGTATGAAGATGCATAATACACTGTATTCTATAAGAGCAGATTCAAAAACACTAGATCCTATTTGATGACTAATGATGGGGAAAATCAGATGAGTAAATTAAGACACATGAAATCGTCTCAACCACTTTAAAAATGATGACATGAAGATACAAATGAGAAACAATATGAAGTTTAAAATTCAAAATTAAACATTCATTATGGCTACAACTAAATCAAAATACTATAGAGGTGTCAGGCAGAGGAAGGTCAAGGAACAGGACAAGATGGTTCAGGGTAGACTAGACGGGGGACAGAGGTGTTGTAGGCAAGTACCCCTTGGGTAAAGCCATGGAAAACTTTTTGGAGTGGTGAAGCAGAGGCTCGAATCTCATCCAGAAATCCCAATGGATGGGGCTTGAGCCCTAAACAAACAGAAAAACACATTGGTCTTCCTAAGATTAAAGGGGGCCCAAGTACAGTGCTTCATTACCCTTGGATGTGAGGGTTAAGAAAAGGATGGGCTGATATCCTTGTGGATGTGTCTGGTGGTAAATGTAATGTCCGATGCTGTAAAGAACAGTATTACATAGGAACCTGTAATGTTAGGTCCATGAATCAAGGTAAATGGGAAGTGGTCGAAAAGGAGATGGCAAGAGTAAACATTGACAACTAAGGAATCAATGAACTAAAATGGACAGGAAAGGGCGAATCTAATGCAAATGACCATTGTATCTACCTGCGGGCAAGAACCCCATAGAAGAAATGGAATGGCTCTCATAGTCAACAAGAGTCAGAAATGCAGAACTCTGGTGCAATCTCAAAAATGACAGAATGACCTCAGATCATTTCAAAGGCAAACCATTCAACATCACAGTAATCATCCAAGTCTATGCCCCAACCACTGATGCCAAAGAAGCTGAAGTTGATCAGTTCTATGAAGACCTACAAGACCTTCTAGAACTAAGAGCAAAAAAAAAAAAAAAAAGTCCTTTTCATCATAGGGGACTGGGATGCAAAAAGAATTCAAGAGATCCCAGAATAACAGGCAAGTTTGGCCTTGGAGTACAAAATGAAGCAGGGCACAGGCTAACAGTTTTGTCAAGAGAACACACCGGTCATAGCAAACATCCTTTTCCAACAACCCAAGAGATGACTTTACACATGGATATCACCAGATGGTCAATATTGAAGTCAGACCGATTATGTTCTTTGCAGCCAAGGATGGGAAGTTCCATACAGCCAGTAAAAATAAGACCTGGAGCTGACTGTGGCTCAGATCAGGAGCTCCTTATTGCAAAATTCAGGCTTAAACTGAAGAAAGTGGGGAAAACCACTAGGCAATTCAGGTGTGATCTAAATCAAATCTCTTATGATTACACAGTGGAGGTAATGAATAAATTCAAGTGATTAAATCTGATAGAGTGCCTGAGGAACTATAGATGGAAGTTTACAACATTGTACAGGAGGCAGAGACTAAAACCACCCCAAAGAAAAAAGAAATGCCATGAAGGCAAGGTTGTCTGAGGAGGCTTTACAAATAGCTGAGCAAAGAAGAGAAGACTAAGGCAATGGAGAAGGGGAAAGATATACCCAACTGAATGCAGAATTCCAGAGAATAGCAAGGAAAGACAAAAAGGCCTTCTTAAATGAACAATGCTAAGAAACAGAGGAAAACAATAGAATGGGTAAGACTAGCGATCTCTTCAAGAAAATTAGAGATACTAAGGGAACATCTCATGCAAGGATGGGCATGATAAAGGACAGATAATGGTAAGGACCTAACAGAAGCAGAAGACATTAAGAGGAGGTGGCAAGTATACACAGAAGAATTATACATAAAAGGACTTAATGCCCCAGATAACCATGATAGCGTGATCACTCACTGAGAAACAAACATCCTGGACTGTGAAGTCAAGTGGGCCTTAGAAAGCATAACTATGAATAAAGCTAGTGGACATGAAGGAATCCCAGCTGAGCTATTTAAAATCCTCAAAGATGATGCTGTTACAGTGCTCCACTCAGTATGTCAGCAAATTTGGAAAACTCAGAAGTGACCACAGAACTGGGAAAGGTTTTCATTCCAATTCCAAAGAAGGGTAATGTCAGAGAATGTTCAAACTACCATACAATTGCAATTATTTCCCATGCGACAGTTAGAACCAGACATGAAACAACTGACTGGTTCAAAATTTGGAAAGGAGTATGATAAGGCTGTATATTGTCCCAGTGCTTATTTAACTGTTATGCAGAGTACATCATGCGAAATGCCAGGCTGGATGATTCACAAATTGGAATCAAGATTGCCAGGAGAAATAACAACAACCTCAGATATGGAGACGATACCACTCTTATAGCAGAAAGTGAGGAGGAACTACAGAGCCTCTTGCTGAGGATGAAAGAGGAGGGTGAAAAAGATAGCTTGAAACTCAACATTCAAAAAACAAAGATTGTGGCACCTGGTCTCATCACTTCTTGGCAAATAGAAGGGGGAAAAGTGGAAGCAGTGACAGATTTTATTTTTCTTGGGCTCCAAAATCATTGTGGATGATGACTACACCATGAAATTAAAGGAAAGCTATGACAAACCTAGACAGTGTATTAAAAAGCAGAGATATCACTTTGTGAACAAAGATCCATAGAGTCAAAGCTATGGTTTTTCTTGTAGGCAGGTAAGGATGTGAGAGTTGGACCATAAAGAAGGCTGAGTGCCAAAGAATTTATGCTTTGAACTGTGGTGCTAGAGAAGATTCTTGGAGTCCCTTGGACAGCAAGGAGATCAAAACAGTCAGTCTTAAAGGAAATCAACCCTGAATATTCATTGGAAGGGCTGTTGCTGAAGTTCCAATACTTTGGCCACCTGATGTGAAGAGCCAACTCAGTGGAAAAGACCCTGATGCTGAAGGAAAAGAAGCGGGCAACAGAGGATGACATGGTTAGGCAGCATCACTGACTCAATGGACATGAATCTGAGCAAACCCCGAGAGAGAGTGGAGGACAGGGAAGCCTGGCGTGCTACAATACATGAGGTCCCAGAGTTGGGCACAACTTAGTGACTCAACAACATCAACAGAACCTTGAAGGGAGGAGATCTGAAAGAACTTACAGATTAAAAGAAAATCGAGCCTCTTTCAGAGACGGCCTTAAAGGACCTATTTAATCCAAAAAAATCTGGAAGCTTCCATTTAGTCTAGAAATTTAGCCAAATTTACCAAGGAACATGAGGATGAACTTGAAATAGTCTGACAGAACCTGAGAGTGGGAATAGGACAAAGCAATTAGCTGGACTCCACCCTTTGCCGTCCCCAAATTTTGGATAAGAAATGTGATGCCAACTGTTCACCCAAGATGACAACTAGTACACAGCAATACCAGAGTTAGCATCCAGATCTTTTCCTCTTATTCCACCAATTTTTATATTATACCTTGCTCAAATATCAACCATGGACCCACCATTCTCCTGTCATACATGAATTAAACTCAAAATAATTATTTTCACCAGACAAGTACTACTGCTTTCATTTTCATTTGGAGGAAGTCTACGAAAGCCCCAAAAAAGGAGAATGAACTGCAATTTCGATTTTAAAAACCTCAGTTTTTAAAATTCTCATCATTTCTATTAAATCTATCTAGTTGGTTTTGTGGTATTTTCATCATTGGTGAACATGTATTTCACAGTGTGAATCTTTATTCTATGAAGCTAACTAATCACACAAACCATGACTTTTTAAGATTTCTATCCAAGTCCTAAGGTGCTTTCTTAAGTTGGGGTCAAAGAAAAATCTGAAGTTCTGACACTAGAAACTTCTTTCCAGGCTGACGCACAGTCATTAATTATGCTATGGCTTATGAAAAGAATCAGTTGTGAATGTAATTATTCCATCATCCCCAACTTTTCTCTACTAGGTACATAAGGAGACCTGTGGGAGATTTTTGTCAAATGCTTAATGTCTTTGGCATTTTATTCCTCTACTAATCTAAAACTCTCACTTTAAAAAAACGTGATGAATTGGTCGCTACACATTAGTAACATTATACTGGTTCCCAGGGATCAATGCAGTGCCTTCTACAGGCTCATAATCATTTGTAAGATGATAATATAGAATTTTTGCAAGAGAGCATTTCTACATTAATAGTTTTAGGAATTGGGCTTTTTCAAAAGCTACACAGAACATCTGCATGTCTCTGGTCTTCTGGAAGCTTGCCCACTCTCCAAGATTTACTCAGCAATCACTGGCAGTGACTCAGAGATGATATCTGCTAAGTCTTTCAACATCCTGAGATACAATCTAGTGTACCCTAGAGATGTGAACTCATTCAAATTACCTAGATGATCTTTCACTGTCTTCTAAATCCCTCTTAATTATTTTTCATTTTGCAGATCATTCTCTTTAATGGAAAGTAGTTCTGCATATGCCATCTACTGATACTGGTCTTACTCACTTAAGCAAGAGTCTGCCTCTGTCTCCATGCTTCTAGCTCCACATACAACTAAAAAGAAAAACAAACTACTACTTTCAGAATAAAAATGACATACCACACATATTACACACTTTGACACACACACACGAAAAATGTTCAACTTAGCCAGTAAAGAAATTAAATGAGCACAACAGTTAAATGTAGTTTAGTAACAAACCACAGAAACATACCCTTTAAGTAACCAAAGTAACGCTGATGAGGTTGTAAGTAAATGAACATATGTATATTTACTGATAATGTAACTATGTATTTGGAGAGCAAATACAAGATGCTCATGACCTTTCCTCCAGGAACCCTACACCTGCACATTTAAGTTAAAGAACACATTACAAAAAGAAAAGAAGGTCCGAGTATACAAATACATCTTTAGGAATCTCGTAGTAGCCCAAACTGGATTCAGTCTAAGTGTCCAACATGACAATGGCTAGATGAACCACAAAATACCAACTGTGGTCATCCCAGCCCCACCCACAAAGACATTCACCTCCTAATCCCAGAACCTTGGAATATACTACTTTACGTGGTAAAAGGAACTGTCACAACTGTCACAACACATTTGAATAAATCATGTGTCCATATAAGAGGGAGGCAGGAGGGTTAAAATCAGAGAAGATGTGATGACAGAAGCAGAGGTGAGAGACAGAGAGATTGAAGGGGGATGGAGGGTAGAGAGAGATATGAAGATGCTATGGCTTTAAAGTCAGAGGAAGGGGGAATTCCCTGGGGGTCTAGCGGTTAAGATTCCATTGCAGGGGGCATGAGGGGAACTGAGGTCCTGCATGCTGCATGGCACAGCCAAAGGAAAGAAAAAAAAAAAAAAAAACCAGAAGAAAGGGGCCCTTAGAGGCTGGAAAAGGCAAGAGATTCTCCCCTATAGCCTCTAGAAGGAACACAGCCCTGCAGCATCTCAATTTCAGGAATTCTGATCTCCAGAACTTGAATATTGTGTCCTTCCAAGTCACTAAATTTGAGGCAATTTTTTACGGCAATAATAAAGAACTAACACACCAACTATTAAGCAGCCACTAGATAAATGGGCTTCCCTGGTGGCTCAGATGGTAAAGAATCCACCTGCAATGTGGGAGACCTGGGTTTGATCCCTGGGTTGGGAAGATCCCCTGGAGGGAGGCATGGCAACTCACTTCAGTATTCTTGCCTGGAGAATCCCCGTGGATAGAGGAGTCTGGCTGACCACAGTCCATGGGGTCACAAGGAATTGGGACATGACTGAGCAACTAAGCATAGATATTATGAATCTGAGGACTGTATAGCAACAAATGAAAAATATTAACATATGCAAGTTGAAAATTGTATGTACATAATTATTTCAAATTATTGTGTAATCTACTAATGGAAACTATACCTACAAATAGAACAAGATTCATAGATTAAAACCTGCTAATAGACTAAAAGACCTCTAAGCTGTTCTCCTTGCTTCTGCTCTTGAGCCCCTAACACCCTGAGCAGTCTGAGTGGTCCTTTTAAATATGAAATCAGATTCTACTGCTCAAAATCCTCCAATGGCTCCAATCTCCTCAAAGAAAAAGCCCAAGTCCTGAGAAGGACCTACAAAGCCCAGGTCCAGAGCAGTGCATGCTCTGGGGAGTGGCACTCACACTTCTTTTATATGACCGGCATCCTGGAAGTGTGCAAGACACCCCCTTCTCCGGTGTGGGTGTGCCCGCATTCACCCCATCTCCCTCACCTTCACGCTTCTTCTGTCTTGTTGATACCACTCCAGACTCACCAGCCAGCTCGCTATTTCTAGCACATATGAAGCACACTCCTTCGTACTTTTTGCATTCACTGTTCCTAATGCCCTAAGCATGTAATGTCTAGGTACAGGTTTCCTGGAACAAAGGGCATGAACATCTTATACATTTGCTCTCCAAACACAGAGCTACATCATCAGTAAATACCTGAGTGTGTCTGTTTCCCTACAACCTCAGTAGAATTGCTTTTTATTTCTTAAAAGGTGTGTCTCGTAGGTTTGTAATGACATTTTGCTGTGTTCACGTCTTCATTGGCTAAGTTGACCCTTTTCCCTGTAAGTGTGTGTGCCTGTGTATCTAGTATGTAGCATCTGTACTGTATCATTTGAATGTCGATGATTCATTATCTTGCTTCCCTCCACTATCACACTACCACCTTATGAAAAGGCTTTTCTTGGCCACCTTATACTGAGTAAAAATCCCATTACCTAGCCCCAGAATCCCTCAGTCCCCTATTTCTGCCTCACTTATCTCTATAGCATCTATTACCACCTGTCATATTAAACAATACCTACTTTTACCTATCTTTCTGACTTAGAATGTAAACTCCACAAGAGCAGACTTTCCCAGCTTTGTTTATTGATGCATCCACACAATCTAAACACGCTCGTGTGTTCTGCATTCAATACATATTTGTTAAGGGAATGATTTAAGAGTAGAGATGACTTCAAAGAAATGAAAAGAACTCTCATTTTAATAGAACTGTTTTAAAGGGGAACCTACACTAAGTAACTTCATTTAGTGTACTCATAGCATTGTTTTAACAAACTAGCTGCTAGGTCAATTCTGATGATGCTGTTTTTAGAAACAGTTCAATCACAAGTCTTCTGTGCATACCTCTTTAAAATCCAAATTAATCATAAAGTATCCTCTGAAACCACACTAGTGGCTTTAGATGCTATCTCCCCATCTCTCTCATGAGGTTTCATGATATTTATATGATCAGAATTTCATTTTTTCAGAAACCCTCATCTCCTTTGGGTCACATGTTCCTCAAAAGCCATGAAATTCAATGTACTTCTATTGGATGTTTTAAAATCTGCTCTGCTAAAGCTCTAGCAACATGTCTATGACAAGAGTTTTGTTTGTTTTTTTCCTTTATGGTTACAAATTCCCAGATATCTAAGACAGTAATACATCAAATGAGTCAGGACCATCTTGTAATGTTCAGAAAGTAAGGGGGTACATCAAGGGATACAGGAGTTGACTGCAAGAGGAAACAAAAAAAGGAGTCAAAGAGCAATCTGAGTGAAAAATAAAAGTAGTACAGGATTGTAACTCAAAGTATAATTAATATGAGTCCATAGTGATATAAATAAATGACAGAATAAGTAAACAAATGGAGAACAGACAAATCTCTCATGCAGAAAAATTTCACATGATTTTTATAGAGATACTTCCTTAAAAGAAGAGAAATGTAACTCCCCACTCTTGCAACGTGGGCTGCAAACAGTACATTACAGGAAGAGAGAGGAAAGAAAAGAATGACATTACTGTGAAGAAACTTGCAAACACTGCATCAGCCAGGTAATCCAAATCAACTGCAACAGTGATGTCATATGAATAGTATGTCCCCTTGATATGAGAATGTCACTGGATCTCCCCCAAAACACATTACCCACTTTAATCATGAGAAAAAAATAGACAAATCTCAATTTAAGGACATTCTATAAACCTCTGAGAGTAATTCTCAAAACTGTTAAGTAAAGTCACCAAAAACAAGAAAATTCTGAGAAACCATCACAACCAACAGGAGACCAGGCAGACACAACAACTAGATGTAATGTGGTATCCCAGATGAGAAACAACAACAAACAGGGTGAAGCAGTAAATCTGAATAAAGTATGGACTTCAGTTAAAAATAATATATCAGTGTTGGATCATGAATTGGGACCAATGTACCACACTCACGTAAGACAATGAAAGGGAAAAAAAACTCTGCCTGAACTATGAGTCTTCTATACTATCTTCTCAAGAGTTCTCTAAATCCAAGAATATTTAAAATAAAAAATGTGCTAAAAATCTTTTTTTTCCATTTATTTTTATTAGTTGGAGGCTAATTACTTTACAATATTGTAGTGGTTTTTGCCATACATTGACATGAATCAGCCATGGATTTACTTGTGTTTCCCATCCCAATCCCCCCTCCCGCCTCCCTCCCCATCCCATCCCTCTGGGTCTTCCCAGTGCACCAGGCCTGAGCACTTGTCTCATGCATCCAACCTGGGCTGGTGATCTGTTTCACCCTTGATAGTATACTTGTTTCAGTGTTATTCTCTCAGAACCCTCCTAAATCCCACCTTAGTCACTCTGCATTCTTAGCACCATTGATTTCATGAGCGTTATCTCAACTACACTTCAAGCTCCTCACTGGGGAGAACTTTCTCTACTTTTCTGTAGACACTTAGTGCATTGATCATTCAATTGCCTCGCAAATATCAGCAAATACTTGAGCACTTGCCACTGAATGCTTAATCTGCCAACAATGAAGTAGGCACATAATGACCTCCATTTCAGAGCTGAAAACACTGAGGAATAAGGGATCTGAGTGACTTTACTAGGGTCACATGGAAGTTGCAGCCCCTGAATTTGAACCCACATTCAAGCTCTTATCACCATAGTACATTCTGCTGCTGCTGCTGCTAAGTCACTTCAGTCGTGTCCGACTCTGTGCGACCCCATAGACGGCAGCCCACCAGGCTCCTCCTTCCCTGGGATTCTCCAGGCAAGAACACTGGAGTGGGTTGCCATTTCCTTCTCCAATGCATGAAAGTGAAAAGTGAAAGTGAAGTTGCTCATTCGTGTCCGACTCTTCACCACCCCATGGATTGCAGCCTACCAGGCTCCTCCGTACATGGGATTTTCCAGGCAAGAGTACTGAAGTAAGTTGCCATTTCCTTCTCCAATAGTACATTCTACTGCCTCCTAATTCATACTTACTAGATAATACCTAGACTCTGTGAAGGATCACTTAAGTGGTGATCTTGGAAGGAAAGTTTAAAAACCCTTGGTCTGTGGATTCCAAATTGACTGAGGATGTTTTTTTTTCAATTGTCCCTCCCCAAAAAACCTAAAAGTTAGAGTTTATGTATAGCATAGGCAATAGGACTCATGGGAGACAGTACTTTTTAAAAAGCCTTTAGGAAATAGCATTTTATATACTCCATTATTTGTGCCAATTTCTGTGGATTTTAGTAATTCCATTGTATATATTCTGACATTGGGCATCATCTTTTTAATCATAATTGGGAATTAAAATACATAAATACATTTTGGTTTGTCTAATTACTTGTTTAAATACATGTGTTTATACACCTAGGTTTAAACAACTAATAATGTAACAATGGTTAGGCTATTTTTTTTAATGATTCTACTGTCTCTCTTTGATTAACCTGCCACATTGTCTATTTAGACCCATATATTAGCACTAAAGCTGATGCTGTGAATGAATAAAATAAATAATTGCATTTCACCAAAAAAAAAAAATCCTTATTTGTACTTTTACTGAAAAATAAATTATTTTCAGTAGTTGCCTCAGGCTGAATGATAAAGTGTGAATTGGTTGCAAAAGGGGTACCAGATAACTTTGGGGGTGACAGAAATGTTATAAAACTAGATGGTAATGATGGTTGCACAACCATATAAATTTACTAAAAGTCTTCCAATTACACACTTAAAATGGGTGAAATTTCAGCATATAGTTTACCTCAAAAAGCTGTTTCAAAAACCAGTTCTTTAGGAAGCACTGTGGTGAGCCATCATTCTTTGCACATGAACCAGTTAGAAGGACTGATGGACACAGAGTGAATCAACAGAGGAAAATAAAATATGCAAGCCCGCACAGTTTGGACTGCAGAGCCAGGCTGCCTTATATGCTTTGAGGAAACTGGGCAGAGACAAAGCACCCCGCTAGAGGAGCAACCAGCACCCAGTGCCATCCCATATGGGCACGGACGGCACAGTGAGGTCCTCTTCAGCCATCTGCTTCTCATTTCCTACTGGCAATTTTGTGCTTGGATGATCAGCTTCTTAGAAGAGTTCTAAAAATAAATCACCACCAATTCAATTACACAAGTACACGAGTATTTACAGTTATCATATAAGCTCACAGATAAATTAAACCACCGTACTTTCTATGAGATGAAGATGATGCCGAACTCCTCAGCAGATGTAAAGCATCAAAACTGGAATTGGGCTCCCGTTTCACCAGCATCGTCATCACCACTATCACCACCACCAGATGATGCGCTTTTAAAGGATGCCAGTACACTGCGCCAGCATTCAATGGTAAAACCCACTCCACACAATCAAGAATTACCAAGCTAAGCCTAAGGGGTAGGCAGACCTCTATGATCTGCCCAGTTCCTGCCATCACTCTCATGCCAGCAGCTCCTTAGCTCTGAGCATCCCCAGAAAGTCTTGCCCAGGGAAAATACTGCCCTTCCTACATCTGTTGCATGTGTTAATTACTCCTCTTTAGGGTCGGAGGAGCTTCTGTTTACCAGACACATGTCTGGTTTAGCTTTCAGACTTGGGACCAATGCGTCCTCTTGTGATATCCTTTTGCAAACAGTACTCAGCTAGAGTTCTGAGTCTCAAAAAAAAAAAAAAAAAAAAACCTGAATGAAGACTAAAACATACTGCAGCTGATTCCTAAGTAGACGGAAGGGAAAATGCTAGCAGAGGATTAAGTTAGAGATGGTGAGGGAACGAATTTCCTTTGAATTCCAAATATGCCCAAAACCAAATGAATACAGAGTTCCAGATACCTCCTGAACAGCCCTGAAAGTGAAGTCGCTCAGTTGTGTCTGACTCTTTGCAACCCCGTGGACTGTAGCCCACCAGGCTCCTCCGTCCATGGGATTCTCCAGGCAAGAATACTGGAGTGGGTTGCCATTATAAAGCAAAAGTGACCCATGTAATTCAATCTGTCAGCAAGACTCTCGGATAAAGGGAACTGCTTTGAACAAGTTTTATTTATTAAAAAGTAGACAAGAGACCTTTCTGCTCTCAAGGAACTTTCAATTCAGCAGGGAAGATAAGACACGTCTGCAAAACAACTGAAAAACCCTGAAAGGTGGCAAGTCCCATCAGAGAAGTATAAATAAAATGCTTATCTCCTTGACCTCCCTATCTACTCGTGTCACAAAGGTTTCAGGATCTTCTGGAAGAATTCTACCTTGGGACTAGGTAACAGAAGCCTCTGGAAGAGGAAGATGAACAGAAAGAGCTGAAAGTCTGCTCTTCCCAGCCTCCTTTCATCCACATAATAAAAAAGACTTCAATTTGCTTATTGTGAAATACTTTCTGAAATACAGTGAAAAAGAGGCAACTTTTAAAAGCAAAGAGCATAATTCTAGTATTATTATTCTTTTAAATAAAGTGTGACTCTCTCAGAGTACTCTCATAGCTGCATTATCCCTGGACACCAGCCTATTTTGAAACCTGGAGAGAACCGTCACCACGCACTACAACCTCAGAGGCTTAATTTGGAACCCCAAGGCTGGCTTTTCCCTTAGCTCACACCACACTCAGCACTTTCGCCACCCTTCTTTTAACTGCATTGTAGTGAAGTTAGAGTTGCTCAGTCGTGTCTGACTCTGTGACCCTATGGACTATGGAGTCCATGGAATTCTCCAGGCCAAAACACTGGAGTGGGTAGCTGTTCCCATCTGCAGCTGTTCAACTGCATTGCTTTCACCTAATTAAGGATGCCTTCTGCCTGGCTTCCCCACCTCTTGTAAATTCCCCATTTATTGTAAAGTTGAGAGGGCAAGGCCCACTCAACTGTTTTCACTATTGCCTCCTCACCCCACCCCCTCTCTCTAACGGCTACCCCTTTGTCCTTAGCATCTTACAGAAGGCTTTGCACACCAAAAGTGAAAGGAAGTCACATGTACTTAGTTTCTACTACCCTCATCCCTTTATATTAATTATCTCAAGAATTCATTGAAGTGGGCACCAGTAGCTAATTTTAGAAACTGTTCTTGTTAGGAAGACAGATTGAATTCTTTCAGACCTCATCCACTATACACAACGCAATGTCAGTTTTCCCTCACCTCACTTTCTTCTGCAAAACATACACATCATACTCCTACCCAGACGTCAGGAGAGTCAGAAATCACTTCAGACAGATACTCACACACCGAAATGCTACAAGTTTTAGACATCCGGAGTTCTATAACGGCCTCTAAAATTCTAAAGTGGCACTCAAACATGACCCATGACCCTTGAAACTGAACTACCACACATATTCAAAAGGATCCAAAGGCTTGTGCTAAAGGTAACTTTCCTTAAGAGTGATGACTATGGAAGTCATATCTATTTATCTGTTAATGATTGAAGGATGAGTAAGGGACAACCAGCTTTCACCTATGCAAGTGCCCCATTCAGGCCCAATCTCAGGGATAATCATTTTTGCTGAAAAAAGAAGACATAATGGAGCAACATCCTGAGTTCAAAACAATCAGGAAACCTGTTATTTTTTTCTGTTTTTATTCTAGTTGATGTGTATTTAAAGTCAGTGTCTATACAAAGTGGGTGGGGCCCACTTTAAGGACCCAATTTAATCCTTTAAACTTATTGCCCAAAAAAAAAAAAAAAAAAAAATTTATTGCCCAGTTCCAATGTGACCTAAGGAGACAGCCTCTAGAGTTTTATTTCTCGGTATAGTCAAGGTCAAATTCCATTACAGTGATTCCTGTGGGCCTACTGGATATTCTCTGGTTTTCTGGAATTTAGTGGTACATCATAAACTGTGTTCATAATCAGGGATCAGTGGGTCAACAATTGAGAAATTTCCTTTTATTTATGGAATTTTTTCCTTTAACTTTTTACTTTATACTGGAGTATAGTTGACTAACAATGTTGTGTTACCTTCAGGTATGCAGCAAAGTGACTCAGTTATACATACACTTGTATCTATTCTTTTTCAAAATCTTTTCCCATTTAGGTTATTACAGAATGCTGAGCAGAGCTCCCTGTGCTATGCAGTAGGTCCTTGTTGGTTATCAATTTTAAATATAGCAGTGGGAATTTTAAAAATATAATTAGATACAAGTTATGATAATAGACCTAAAATCTTCTCTGAAGTACAGCTTTAACCCCAAAATAAATCTCATCTGCTGGTATGAGTCACTTTTTGGGAACTGATGTTCAATTAGCCTTGAGGAGTATTTCCTCCTCGTTCATCCTCACCTTCACTGGAGCACCGAGTAAGCTGTGTCCCAGTTCTTGGCTGGGTATCAGAGCACTGGTATCAGTGCTCCAGCTTTGTAAACCTACATGTTATTTTCTACATCTTATGATATCCTTTCTTATGTGAAGTATATTCTCTTACATTCTTCACATCATATTCATATAGAGTCAACCAAATATACACTAGAAAAGCAAAATCAAAGCAAATTGTACAAAGTCATCCTCATCAGTGTGCTTGGTTACAAACTGTCTTTCATAATATTGTATTTTTCCAGTCATCTTACATAGACTTTTTCATAGTATTTGTGATAGACATCACTTTGTGCAAGTGATAGAACATCGTTATGAGCTATTATAGTTCATTTAATCATTTCCCCAAATGTTAGATAATGAAGTTATTTTTAGCTTTCCATTATTAAAAATAACAGTTTGCAAAAGATGTTTTTCTCCTTTGATTTTCTTCCCCCAAAAGAGAAATTAATGAATCAAAGGGTATGTTCACTATTACAGCTTTTGTTAAATATTGTTAACGTCCTTTGGGAAGTATACTACTTCAGATGCGACCACTCATGTGCAAATATTTCCAATTTTAAAGTCCCACCAACACTGTAGTTTATTTTAATTAATTTTTAAAATCACAGTTACCTCAGGTTGCCTTTCCTTCATCATCATGAATTTTTTGCACACATTGGTCTTTTTCATGTTGTAAAAATGATAGTACTTAACCTTTGGCCATTTATCCAAATAAAGACTAGTTGTAACATATATATGCCTTAAACATCCTGAATACTAACCTTTATATGTGTGTATATGTGTGCATTTGTATAGATATATATATTTTACCTATTTCATTGCTTTTTAAAAAGTGTTCATTTTATAATTTTTAAAACAATAGAACATATTGAACAATAGAAATTATCTTTCTTTCATATTTTGGATAAGTAAATTAGATGAGACTTTTAATACCTTCCAGAAATAACCAAGATATAATTTGCTCTGTATAACAGAAATTAAGGATTTACACTTACTCTTCGGTGAATACTTATTTATAAATATAGATAGCTTGAGTAAGTAAATAAAAATAGTTCTTACAGGAAAAATACTATGTAGAAAACTTTAATGGAAAAGAACCTGGAAAAGTGTGTGTGTATATATATATATATAATATATACAAATAATACATATATGAATAATTGAATCACTTTGCTGTACACCTGAAGCATTGTATATCAAGTATACTTCAGTAAAAAAGAAAAGTTTTATAAAAGATGAATATGTTTAGGTATTTAGTATCTCCATTTGTCCAAATATTTTAAATTCAAGTGAAACTCTCCCTTTGAAATTCCTGATCTCTTTTTGTACCACCCCAAACAGTCCCCTAATGTATCCTTGCAACTGTTTATAGTTAAGAAAGACAATTTTTTAATGGTTGTTAAACATATGAACTTCATTAAACACAAGAAGCAATCAGTAACAGTGCCATGAATCAGAATCTCTAAGGAGACACAACTTAACTACTGTCCCAGCCAACAAATCACCTTTAAGGCAGGTATGTATTAATATGGTGAACACAAACACTTTCCCTTGCTCACAGAGGTCTTGACTTTCCTAGCAGTTCATTCATTCCTGCCTTCATTGACCAGCAAGATGCTCTCAGCTTCAACACTCTTCTTGAAATACTGCCTCTTCAAGAGAGACTGGGTTGGCCAATAAAGTTCATTCCAATTTTCCCATAAAATGTAAACCTGAATAACCTTTTACAATGAAGGAAGTTTTTAACGATGTCCTTTCCCTTCCCTTCTCTTAACCCTCTAAAGAACTTCTCATCACACTAAACATAAGAGTCACTATCAGGTTTACGAGGCTGTACTTGTCTGGGCACCAAGTACTCCCCTCCACTCCCTCAGCTCTGGCCATTTGTACAGGTCCTCAAACAAACCAAAGGAGCTTTGCACTTACTATTCTTTCTACCTGGAATGCTTTTCCCAGTATAATTAACAGATATTGGATATTTCCCTTCTCTACTTCATTTAGATCTATGCTTGTTATGGACCGAATGTTTGTATCCCTTCAAAATTCTCATGTTGAAATTCTAACCCCTAATATGATATGGATCACAATAAACTGTGGAAAATTCTGAAGGAGATGGGCATACCAGACCACCTGACCTGCCTCTTGAGAAACCTATATGCAGGTCAGGAAGCAACAATTAGAACTGGAGCTGGAACAACAGACTGGTTCCAAATAGGAAAAAGAGTACATCAAGGCTGTATCCTGTCACCCTGCTTATTTAACTTATATGCAGAGTACATCATGAGAAACGCTGGGCTGAAGGGAGCACAAGCTGGAATCAAGATTACCGGGAGAAATATCAATAACCTCAGATATGCAGATGACACCACCCTTATGGCAGAAAGTGAAGAAGAACTAAAGAGCCTCTTGATGAAAGTGAAAGAGGAGAGTGAAAAAGTTGGCTTCAAGCTCAACATTCAGAAAACTGAGATCATGGCATTTGGTCCCATCACTTCATGGCAGATAGATGGGGAAACAGTGGAGACAGTGGCTGACTTTATTTTTCTGGGCTCCAAAATCACTGCAGATGGTGATTGTAGCCATGAAATTAAAAGACGCTTACTCCTTGGAAGGGAAATTATGACCAACCTAGACAGCATATTAAAAAGTAAAGACATTACTTTGTCGACAAAGATCGGTTTGGTCAAGGCTATGGTTTTTTCCAGTGGTCATGTATGAATGTGAGAGTTGGACTATAAAGAAAGCTGAGCACCGAAGAATTGATGCTTTTGAACTGTGGTGTTGGAGAAGACTCTTGAGAGCCCCTAGGACCACAAGGAGATCCAACCAGTCCATCCTAAAGGAGATCAGTCCTGGGTATTCATTGAAAGGACTGATGCTGAAGTTGAAACTCCAATACTTTGGCCACCTGATGTGAAGAGTTGACTCATTGGAAAAGACCCTGACGCTGGGAAAGATTGAGGGCAGGAGGAGAAGGGGACGACAGAGGATGAGAAGGTTGGATGGCATCATCAACTCGATAGACATGGGTTTGGGTGGACTCCGGGAGTTGGTGATGGACAGGGAGGCCTGGCGTGCTGCGGTTCATGGGGTCGCAGAGAGTCGGACACGACTGAGCGACTGAACTGAACTGAATATGACATTATGAGGTAGGGCCTTTGCAAGGCAATTGGTTTAAGAAGATAGAGTCCTCATAAACGTGCTTAGTGCCCTTATCAGAAGATGTGAGAGAGCCTGCTCCCCCCATCTCTCTGCTCCCCTCATCTCTCTGCTCTCCCCCATATGAGGATACCATGTGAAGAAGGAAGGCCATCTGCAAACCTGGAAGCAGCCTCTCACCAGACACATCTGTTGGGATCTTCAGAAATGTTTGCTGTCTAAGCCATGCAGCCTGTGGTATATTTGCTAGAGCAACCTGAGCTAAGACAATGTTCAAGTACAGCCCCTCAGAGAGGTCTTCCTTGACCTTGTTTTCTGAAATAACATTCCTCCACTACCACTACCATTACTCTGCTCTTCAATCTGCTTTACTTTTTTCTCTGCAGCATCTTACATTAAAATCTACACGTATTTTTTGTGGATGTAAGTTCCCCATTGTTATCATTGGCTTCCCCCACTAGAATAGAATGATCCTAGTAACCAAAAACCATGTCACTAGACACTCATCTGTTGAATGATTAGTGAACTATAAAGTCAAGTTCAATACTTCTTTAGGAGACAGCATCAAAGAATTAGTCATCTTAGAATCAATGAGCATGCATTGGCATGGCAATGGCAGGCAATGGCAACCCACTCCAGTACTCTTGCCTGGAAAATCCCATCGACGGAGGGTTCTGGTGGGCTGCAGTCCATGGGGTCTCGAAGAGTCGGACACAACTGAGTGACTTCACTTTCACTTTTCACTTTCATGCATTGGATAAGGAAATGGCAACCCACTCCAGCGTTCTTGCCTGGAGAATCCCAGGGACGGGGGAGCCTGGTGGGCTGCCATCTATGGGGTCGCACAGAGTCGGACATGACTGAAGTGACTTAGCAGCAGCAGCAGCAGCAGCAGCATCGCTATCTGTCAATAGCTATCTGTCTGTAAAGTGTATCTGTAAAATGTAAAGTGCTATCTCAGATGGCTTTGATTTGCATTTCCTGATGATTAGAGCTGATGAGCATCATTTCATGTGCCTGTTGGCCATCTGTATGTCTCCTTTGGAAAAATGTCTATTCAGGTCTTCTGCCCATTTTTAACCAGGCTGTTGTTTATCTATGTATATTTTGGATATTAACCCCTTCTCTTTCCTATCATCTGTAAATATTTTCTCCCATCAAGTAGGCTGTTTTCATTTTGTTGATGGTGTCCTCTGCTGTGCAAAAGCTCTTAAATTTAATTAGTTCCATTTGTTTATTTTCGCCTTTCTTTTGCCTTATGAAACAGATCCAAAAGAATACTGCTACAATTTATGTTAAAAGAATGTTCTGTTTTCTCTTCTAGAAGATTTACAGTTTCAGGTCTTACATTTAGGTCATTCACTTATTTTTGTACACGGTGTGAGGAAATGGTCTAATCTCATTCTTTCACATGTATCTGTCCAGCTTTTCCAATACCACTTATTGAAGTCTTTTCTCCATTGTATATACTTATCTTCTTTGTTATAGATTAATTGGAGAGCATTCTTTTTTTTTAACAAGTAAACAGATGTTTCGCTTTCTTCAACAAATCTCCATGTCTAAAATTCACCTCTTTTTAAAGATAAAACTATGCTGCTCTCCTCATTCATGGTAAGGGTACATTTAAGTTCTGGAACTCTGATCAGGCAGACTTCAGCAGAGTCCTGTGGTGTCTCAGATTGGGGAGCAGACTTCTTTTATGGAATCCCATTACAGCAGATGCTATTAATACAACCTCTACTTCAGACCTCTTTACCCATGGGCTATAGAGGTGGTTGTTTGGAGCCTGGCCTCCTGCTGTAATGCTTATGAAATATATTCTCTAATGTGCATGATGATTTTTTTCTATGGACTTCAAACGCCATCATTCCATTTGACCTCACAGCATACCTTTGAACTAGGCCAGGAGTCTGTGTATATATTCTCATTCCATAGGTGAGAATAGTCTAGTGAAGGCTGCTCAGTCGTGTCCGACTCTTTGTGACCCCATGGACTATACAGTCCATGGAATTCTCCAGGCCAGAATACTGGAGTGGGTGGCCTTCTCCAGGGGATCTTCCTAACCCAGGGATCAAACCCAGGTCTCCTGCACTGTAGGCAGATTCTTCACCATCTGAGCCACAAGGGAAGCCCAATAGATGAGAATAAAAAGGCGCAAGGAGGTCAAGTCCCTGACCAGAGGTCACCAAAATGTCAGGAGATGAACCAGGATGAGCCAGAACCTCTGCTTTTAGGGCCAGATCTCTCACTGCACCCAGATTCAGCCTAGGCAAATGTATGGGATGTGTGCATGCTTGCTCAGTCATGTCCGACTCTTTGTGACGCCATGGACTGTAGCTCGCGAGGCTCCTCTGTCCACGGAATTTTTCAGGCAAGAATACTGGTGTGGGTTGCCATTTCCTTCTCCAAGGGATCTTTTCGACCCAGGGATCGAACTCGCGTCTCTTGCATCTTCTGCATTGGCAGGTGGGTTCTTTACCAGCTGAGCCACCAGTGAAAACCTATGACGAGTGCATGCTTGCTCAGTCATGTCTGAGTCTTTGTGACCCCATGGACTGTAGCCCGCCAGGTGCCTCTGTCCGTGGAATAAAATAGAGGAAGTACAATCCAATGAAACCTGGAGATAAACTCTGCTTGCAATAAGTAATGGTAGGTGTAGGGGAGCAACTAAATTCCCATCCTCTGAAAGTTTCAAATAGTAAGAATAACAGATGACAAGAATTTTACACTGGTTTCATGGACTTGTTTTGCTAGTTTCTTTTTTGTTTAATAAGAAATAGACCCTTTTAGTCACAAACTTATTGTAAGCAGGCATTTTCAATTTGGTTCAAGAGGCCTCAACTGCTCTAAATCCTTAAAGAACTTTGAGTTGTTCACCTCTTTACCTTATTCCTCTAAAGGAGAATAACAATAAACAAAAAGGAGAAGCAGCAGCCAGTGTGTAGGAAGACACTGGAGCTGTCAGGCTAGGTGGGAAAGATGAAGTAGGAGACGATGTGGACCTGGCTGTCAGGACTGGGCCTGCAAGGAGAGAGAGCTGAGAACAAAAGAAAAGTCAGCCTCAGGGGAAAGTTCCAAGACAGTGGTAAGAGCAAGAATGCCAAACAGAGTGTGTGCCTGAGAAATCCCTCTTGGGCACATGTGGGGATCAGAAGTGGGACATATGTGGTATCGTCAAAATCTGATACCATTTCCTTCAACAGAGAAGAAAATAGAAGAATATTCAGTTTTTTAAAAAAACAGAATGAGGAAGGTGTAAAGAAATGAAATTGCAAGTGAAGATCGGGGAATGATGTTGGTTCTCAGACATGCTCTCTTCTTAGTCTGTAAACCCTTCCAGGGAAGTTTCATCTAATTCCATGGCTTTAATCACTGGCAAGAGATCATGACACTGTCTCCCTCATGGGCCTCTCTCCTCACCTCCACACCTGTACACTGGAATGTCCTGCTGGGTTGAATTGCTGCTCAGAGACCCATGATCATAACACGGCTAGTGTCTCCATCATGAGCCTCTGTCCTTACAGTCCCACTCCACCTACACATCCCACAGGGATCGCAAATGAATGTGCAAAACTGGATTCATCATCACGGCCCTCCCACCTCTGCCACCACATGTATGCTGTCTCTTCTCCATACTCTCAGTGGACCACGATTCTCCAATCTCCTCAGCTACTCAAGCCAAAACTAGAGAACCATCATCATCTACCTCTTCCATTCCCTCAAAATCCACATGCAGGTGGTCACCAAGTCTTATCAGTTCTCCTCTTCAATCTCAAATCTGCCCATTCTTCCCCATCCTCACTACCGAGTTCAGGTCCTCATCATCTCTACTGTAGCTATATCATCTGCTGTAACTAGTCTTTCTGTCTTGAGTCCCTTTCCCATCTCATTCACCTTCCAAACTGTAGCCCAGGCTGCTAATCTAGCACAAAGCATGACTCATCACTTGTCTATGAAAATCTTCTAGGTGTTGCCTCACTGCCAATAGATGAAAGTTCAAACTCCTCAGCACATCTGATAAGATGTCCATGGTCTGACCCCAACACACCCCTCCAGCCTGATTTCCTTCCACCCACACATACCCTAGTCGTTATCAGATTATATAGCTCCCAAACATACCAGGAGACTTTATGGCTTTATGTCTCCTGTGTTGTGCTTGGTACAGACTAAGAGTTTAAGAAATGGTAGTTGCTATCACTACTACAAGGATGACAATGACAACAACATTGATGATGATGACGATGAATGGTCAACTAGGGTCAAACTGTGGATGGTCTTACGGACAAAAACCAAAGCATTTAGATTTGGAGCATAACACAGCATCTAAGGATTCGGGGGCATGGTACTGATGAAATTATAATCTCTGGTAGCAGGTATTATAACTGACTAAAAAGGAAGAGGGGGGGAGGTACAGGGACCATTTGGGAAGCTGCTATGATAGTCCAGGTAGGAGATGTTTAATATAGGAAATACACGTGAAAATGGAAGAAAACTTAAAAAATTCCGCGTGACTTAATAGCTGCACAGAAATAACAATGAGCAAAATAGAAAGACTGCTAAAATTTCAGGAGTAGGTTAAAAAAAAAGGTATCTGATGAAAATCTAGAATTTGGGGATGCAGATCAATTCATGTTTTTAAAAGGTACAAGTATAGATTTTTATAATATAAGTATTTTTCAAAGAGGTAAGAGTTGGGCTCACAAGAGCAGATAAGTAACTGAGAGAGAGTGAGGCATGAATTATTAAATAGTTCTAAATGTTACAGGCCAAAAAGCAAGAGATGGACAAAAAGAATAAAATTTGGCCAAAAACAAGGCAGCTCATTGGGAAAGGAACTTGAAATCAGTTGGAAGACTAGCAGCTAGACTTGTTAACATTTTAGAAAGGAGGGGGACCTAAGAAGAGAAAGAAAAAACAACTGTGGCTTAAGAAAATCATTCATTCATTCAACAAACATCCACTGAGTTATCTGTGCTAAACACATTTCCAGGTGCTGGGCATACAAGAGCCAACAAACACAGTCCCTCCCCTTGTAGAAGTCCATCTTCCAGTGTGAGAGGCGGACAATGATGAAAACAACAAAAATGGAATATCAGGAAGTGCTTGCGACCATCTCTAAAGCTGCTAGGTGCGTGGGGAGGATACTTCAGGCTCAATTCTAAAAAGCTGCCAGAAGTCTTCTGACATATGTGGAGAGTGACTGTTCTTTATATATGGTTTGCACGAAATGAAATGATGCATCATGTTTACAATATAAATTGCCATGTAGGAGAGGAAGTTTCTGAGAAACTGCAAAACTAAATAGTGAAGCCCACCTCCACACAAATCTTAAAGGCTCTATTTCCATTAATCTTTTATAAACAAACATAAGCAAAGGCATGTTTCTCTCTTAACCCTTAGCATGAAACCCTTGCTCTAGAAACCCTTAGATTTTCCATTTTCCATAAATCTTCGCCACTCTGCCTAAACTACCGGGAAAAACAATTAAGAGCGTTTAAATAGAGCTTGCCAAAGCAATGACACTACTGTTTCCATATGTGAATGCATAAGCTTAAGAACAGTCTAGCTCTCAGCACTTCTTAAAAATAAGTTAAAATTTTCATATTCACCTCACTTGTTTTATTGTAGGTATTAAAGTTATTTTTTCCAATAGAAGATGGATATCAGAGAAACTGGAGACGTTTCTATGCAATTTTTTAATGGAACATGAGATACCTTTGGTAATCTATAACTTCCAAAGGCATAACATTTTAAAAATGAAAGTCTCACCATTACACCCATATGTTACCACTGTTTAAATTAAACGGGGGGAAAAAAGCCTATGAAAGTGTGCTTTAGACCATAATGTAGTAAACACACACAAATATTTTATACAAATTAAAAAAGAAACCATGACTATCTCAGCCTAAGGTAGCACTTTATCTTAGCCCAGAAAATAAGAGATAAGAAAACCACACTCTTTATTGGCCAAAGAACTAAATGAATGAGAAAAACTAAAGCTTGCTTGCTTGAGATTTTCCCTAAAAAAGCTACTTTTTCTTTCTTAAAATAAGTTTCAAGTCAAAGAGTAAGATGAGTCTATTTGGGAAACACAATTCAGATAACATAGGTGTTATTTGGCTCCCAAGATCACAACATACTCTCAGTAGCAAACAATGAGTGGAAGGGTTTTATCACTGTTGAAAGTCACAGAAACGGGGTCAAAAAATATTTTTAAAAAGGCAGGTAAGATTTTCAAAATTAGCAAAGTGGGGCCACTGGGTACAATAGCAAAGAACCTTATATCCCTGAATGAATCTGAAAGTTATCACTTTATTATAACAAATGAGATATACTCTATACTGTAAAATCTTTTAAAGAATCAGGGAAGGTAGTAGCAACTTTGGAGAAATTTTCTATACAAAAATTGGCTATAATAAATTTGGATTCTTGAGTAAGCAAACCCTTAGCAATCAAGAAATTTGTTCTAGAAGTAAACAGCCCTCCCCAAAGTTCTGAGTAGTCAAGAGTTTGCTGTTGTAAAACACATGAAAAGATGCTCAACATCGCTCATTATTAGAGAAATGCAAATCAAAACCACAATGAGGTATCACCTCACACCAGCCAGAATGGCCATCATCAAAAAGTCTACAAGCAATAAATGCTAGAGAGGGTGTGGAGAAAAGGGAACACTCTTGCACTGTTGGTGGGAATGTAAATTGATACAGCCACTTTGGAAGACCGTATGGAGATTCCTTAAAAAACTAGGAATAAAGCTACCATGTGACCCAGCAATCCCACTCCTAGGCATATACCCTGAGGAAACCAAAACTGAAAAAGACACATGGATCCCACTGTTCACTGCAACACTATATACAGTAGCTAGAACATGGGAGCAACCTAGATGTCCATCAACAGATGAATGGATAAAGAAGTTGTGGTACATACACACAATGGGATATTACTCAGCCATAAAAAGGAACACCTCTGAGTCAATTCTAATAAAGTGGATGAACCTAGAACCTATTATACAGAGTGAAGTCAGAAAGAGAAAGATAAATACCATATTCTAACACATATATATGGAATCTAGAAAAATGGTACTGAAGAATTTACTTACAGGGCAGCAATGGAGAAACAGACATAGAGAACAGACTTATGGACATGCGGAGAGAGGAGGAGAGGGTGAGATGTATGGAAGGAGTAACATGGAAACTTACATTACCATATGTAAAATAGATAGCCAACGGGAATTTGCTATATGGCTCAGGAAACTCAAACAGGGCTCTGTATCAACCTAGAGGGATGGGATGGGGAGGGAGACGGGAGGGAGGTTCTAAAAGGAAGGGATATATGTATCCCTATGGCTGATTCATGTTGAGGTTTGACAGACAACAACAAAATTCTGTAAAGCAATTATCCTTCAATAAAAAAAATAAATTATTTTAAAAAATAAGAGTTCCCTATTTTAAGCTCCTTTCATTTTATGCTTGAATGGCCAATTAAAATTGCCAGACTTGATGTCTCAATGAATTTCAGGCAGAAGAAAAAAAACATGCTGTCAAACTGTTCTTGACATATTTTTTAGGTTAGTTTTCATTTTCCTTCTTACAGCACTATTTAGGTTCTTGCTAAAATAAATTATTAGGAACTTTTGAATGAGCATTCTATGAAAAAATGTAACCATGCCCCAGTTTAAAGGTCGTATTTCATCACTGTAGGTGATTTACCCTGTATAGCAGACAAAGTGGTTTTATGAGTTAATTTTCCCCAACACTGCGTTCTATGGGATACCTACTCTCCAATCTCACAATGTTTTTTGACAGAAATTAAAACTTTGCAGGGAGAGTCTTATAGGGTTGTTAACTCACAACCCTCCCTGAACCCACAAGGATGGAAAGAGCAGTGGATGGGGAATGACAGAGAGGCCCTCAATGAATGTACACCTCTGGTCTGAGCTTCTGCAAAGGCAGCACTGCAGGGGACAAGAGCATAATTCGTGTCTTCCAAATTGCAGGTCTTAGCCCATCAACGGGGAGTAAAACCAACATGGCAGATCAAGATCAGTATTTGGTAGAGGTTGCAGGTGGGATGGAACTTATCAGAAAATACTGAGATGGTTGGATGGCATCATAGACTCAATGGACATGAGTTTGAGCAAACTCCAGGCAACAGTTAAGGACAAGGATGCCTGGTGTGCTGCAGTCCATGGGGTTGCAAAGAAGGGACATGACTTAGCAACTGAACAACAAGAGCACATCTCACACAGTCTAGGCTAAGTATTGTTCCATGAACCTTTGTTTTGAATATATTATTTATATGTCTATGTCTGTCCTGGCTTTCAACATAGAATGTGCTTCTTAAAGGGCACTGAGTTGGCCACAAAGGGTTCTGTATGTGAACCCCGCCCCCCAAATTCATATTTTGAAATCCTAACCCCCAGTGTGATGGTATTAGAAGATGGAGCCTTTAGGAGGTGACCTGGCTATGTAGGGGGGTCCTTTATGAATGGGTTTAGTGCTCTTATGAAAGGGACCCCAGAGAGGGTTCTTGCTCTCCTTCCACCATTTGATGACAAAGAAGTTGGCAGTCTGCAACCTAGAAGAGGGTTCTCACCAGAACTGGACCATGCTGGCATCCTGATCTCAGATGAACAGCCTCCAGAACTGTGAGAAGTAAGTTCCTGTTGTTTGCAAGCCACCCAGTCTGTGTTACTTTGTTTTGGTAGCCCAAGCTGATTAACAGAGTTTGGTACTTCTCTATTATTTACAGTTCAAGGGACACTGAGTAACTGAAAAAGCCATGTGCAAAGATTAAAAGCAAGCTTAGCGTAAGCTAATTTCTGTTAACTGGTCTCTAAAGGATCCTACAATCCCGTTTCATATTCATCCTAAAAATATCTAGAAGATCAAAGATAATGTTTTTAGCCTTTAACTAACTTCTTACTCAACAACTGCTTCTCTCTTATCTCCATAGCAGTCTTTGGTTCCTGTTAGAATGCACGTGTCCTCAGTTGCTCAGTCACGTCCAACTCTGTAATCCTACGGACTGTAGCCCACCAGGCTTCTCTGTTCATGGAATCTTCCAGGCAAGAAAACTAGAGTGGGTTGCCATTTTCTTCTCCAGGGGATCTTCCCACCCAGGGGTCGAACCCCTGGATTTCTCTTGCATTTCCTGCATTGGCAGCTGGATTCTTTACTGCTGAGCCACCAGGAAAGCCCAAGTGCACTACAAAAGCTTGGTATTTGGTGAGGCTTGGGCAAGACCCTAGGATCACACTGGAGTCTTCATCCTGCGGCTGTAAGGGCAGCCAACTCTAGTTATGACCATGGCCTGACCACATTCCAGGAAGCAAAAGCATCAAAGTAGGATGTTGTTTGGAAGAGCAAGTCCTCAGACTTGTGCGAGAGTTCTAAAGCTACAGATCTGGAAAGCTCCAGGGGCCAAAATGTGTCTGCTTTCTGAATGGCCTGCCTGGGTGTGAGAGGTAAAAATCCAGCCAGCTTACCTACGGTCCTTTCCAGCCACTTCAATTGCTCTGGCTGCAGTATGGATGATGGATTAGAGGAGGGCCAGGGTGGACTCAGGAGCCCAGGGAGGTGATGGTTAGAATCCAGCAGAGAAATGAGAAGTTGGACTAGGGCAGAATCAGCAGAAACTATGAGAACCAGATGGAAGAGGGAGATATTCAGCAAGCAAGACTGACAGAAATAGGTGATGGGTTAGATGTGGTAGATGAGAAAGATGGGGTCAAGGATAGCTCCAAGTTTCTATCTCCTATGAGGCAGTGGCTAGCGATGTCCATCACAGAGCTAAGCAAGAGGACAAGGCAGGAAATGATCAGGATTATGGTCTTGGACATGAAAAATTTGAGGTGCCTTTGAGATAGCCAAGTGCAATATCAATTATGTAATCTAATGCTCATAGAGAGGCCTAGGTTGGAGATGTAAATTTTAGATTCACTATGTCTTTCTTTTTCAATTTTCACTCCAAAATTACATTTTGAGACACAAGTGTTTGAAACAGAAAAGAACAAGGGCTTTAAAATCAGAAAATCCAGAGATGGAACCATCTCTTACTGACTCTGTGTCCACGAGCATGCACCTAACCCGATCAGGTTTCCAATTTCCCCTTTATCAGTAAGGAAGCTGCAGACCACCATCAAGAGCATGGTGAAGATGAGAAGAAACAGCACTTGAGAAGTGCCTGGAACAGAGCAAGTTCTCCACACAGTGGAGCCAGAAAATGCTGTACTTTTTTATATACCCCCTAGCACTTGATACTGTCCTGGCTAAGGATTCCATCAATATTTAGTATGTTGAACTGACTTGAAATACTCAGAATTGTCAGCAAACCACTATTTCCTAGATAACCACTAGTTCTCAAAATCATTCCTCCACCTGGCACCCTACTGAAGCAGCACCCAAACATAAGCTATGCATGGAGCACATATCTTCCTCCCATCATCCACACACCCTGGTGCATCTCCCAGCCCTGGGAGTACCCACCACTTGGCAGGGGCCAGTGACTATCCAGAGCTTGTTTGTACTATCTAAAGTCCTTGATACCCAATCCAGTCATATGAAGTTGTTCTCTTGTGGTCTACAAGGATGTGAGAAAAGCCAAGACTGGCTCTATCTCTCCTCCGGTATTTCTAGAGCAGGCAGATGGCACCCTCGCCACACACCCTGAAGTTCACCTGGGAGTACCAAGCACTTCAGGAGGCTTAGATTTGGAGCAATGGGTTTACCATTTCCTGCCAATATTGGGATTTCCTAGGTGGCTCAGTGGGTAAAGAATCCACCTGCAATGCAGGACATGCAGCAGAAGCGGGTTCCATTCCTAAGTTGTAAAGATCCCCTAGAGGAAGGCATGGCAACCCACTTCAGTATTCTTGCCTGGAGAATCCCCATGGACAGAGGATCCTCGTGGGCTATAGTCCACAGGTTGCAAAGAGATGTGACTGAAGCAACTGAGCATGCACGCATGTGCACACACACCAATCTCAAGTGTGCTTCAGAATCACTTGTCATTCAGATTGTTGCTCCCCATCCCCAGAGTTTCTGACTTAGTTAGCCTGGGGTACACTATAAGAATCTGTATTTCTAACAAGTCCTCAGTTCTAGGGACAACACCCAAGAACCTGGCTTCTTCCTGAGACTGGGTAATTGCTATGTCTAACGAACATTTAAAAACATTTAAAAAGAAAGTTGGGAAGGTTTACCTGGAGTGTCATAGGAAGCTGCCCTGTATATTATCACTATAGTATCTCACTTAAGAGTTATTTATGTTTGGGATTTTGGTACTTTCAGACCTTATTTTAATAGTTTCCTAAATGCTTCACAATTTCTACTTATTTGTTCTGTTATTTTTGAAAAAGAAAAAGCAAGAACTCTTTAAATAGAGATACCTCTTCATACTGATGCCAGAGCCTAAACCATCACTGTTCCCTTCTTCTGGAGGACCTAGTTGTCATTCTCATGGAGTTGTCATAGCCAGCCTTTAAGAACAATCTTCACAACTCAAACTGTTTGGCTTGAGAAACCTCAGTGGTGGCCCAATTCACCCTGACAGGATGAATGGGACCTATTCATTCACTGACTTACATGTTTACTGGGCACCTACTGTATGTCAAGCATTTTCTTGATAAGCAATGTTAAGGAACCATGACATCCACCTTTAAGGAGTTTATAATCTTGAGTGTGAGTTTGAGTAGAGGTGATAAAAAAATAAGTAAAATACATAAATGTATAAGTATCTACTGTGATAGGTGAAGAAAAGATATGAAGAAGGTCCCCTTTAGGTTAGATGATCAGAGAAAGTGTCTAGAGAAGGTGACATTTAAATTGATTAACTTAGAGAAGCTTAAAGTCCATTCTTGTCTATGTATCCTGAACCAAATTCACTCTTATGCCACTCTGGGAGCTTTAAAAATGTTTATCTGATAATTATAAACAGTAGAAAGAACAGATTTCCTATTTAGATTATTTCTGTGAAGGAAGAGAAAAAAAATCATACCTAGGAACATTGGTTAAAAAAAGTTGGCGGTCTGGTGAATAAATACCATTTATGATGTAAAAAGAAGGACTACTATAAACTATTAAAACTAGTATTTATCAGTTTGCCTGACATTTTGAAGAGGGTCTGGAAAATAATAAAATCAGAATAATCATGAAATGTCTCAAGGTTTTGAAGAGTAATCTTCATGTAAATTCATAAGCTGTTCAGTATATATTAAATCCCCACCTTTTCCCATACATAATGCTAAGTCCCAAGAATACAAAAATAAACAAAATGTGATGCCTAACCTTTCCCACTGACAAATATTAGCTAAACACCTATGATGCACTTACCACTTCCTCAAGCTGGTCATAGTTTTGCTTCTTTTTATTGTTGTTTTGTTTCCTTACTTCATCAGTAAATGCTATGACCAAATGATCAAGAGATAGTAGTATTTTTTTTTTAAAGTATGCTTTAATTGTTGAAAATCTTGGATAAATAACAAGGTCCTATTGTACAGCACAGGGAACTATGTACAATATCCTCTGATAAACCATAATGGAAATTTTTAAAAGAATGCATGTGTGTATGTGTGTATATATATATGTACAACTTGGCTGTACCTCAGAAATCAGTAACATTGGAAATCAATTATACTTAAGCAAAAAAAAAAAGAAAGAAAGAAAGAAAATTCACTACTCAATAAGTAGAATCTACTGAATTTCTTGTGCAAATCTATGAAGCAAAGAAACACATTTTTATGGCTAGCTATAATTTCCTCCTAAACCCCTTGCTCAACATTATTGGCTAGCAATGGCTTAAGTATCACCTCTCTCTTACAAAACAGAGGGATTTTCTATAGTCCTGGGTCTTTAGTCCTGGGATTTTTGTTCCAATTCAAGGTAATTATATTGTACTTTCTGGGCCTGCGGTGCTTGCAAGCCCCATCCTTGCCTGAAGAAACTCTACTGAAAGACACAAGCCCATTTTTAGTGGGAGCACTACTACACACAAATGCTATGTAGTTCAATATACAATTTTATAACTGACTTTCTAAAACCTTTAGAGAAACAGGTCTCAAGAACTTGCTCACCCATTACTCAACTCCTCCAAACATACTGCACACCTACTGTTAATTCATCCCATAAACAATGCTGAGGACTTTCTAAAAGAAGAATACACACTTCATGGAGTTGTCTTTCACACAGGTTTAACTTAAAATGACAACACCTAAGAACTGTCAGTTGACGGGACATGTAAAGACATCTCAGTTATTATGCTTTCAAATCTTCCCAAGAGTAACCTAATTTGGGTAAGATTCCAGTATTTTCCTATATTATCTCCTTATACACCTCTGATGGGCTTCCCTGGCGGCTGATGGTAAATCTGCCTGCAATATGGAAGACCTGGGTTCGACCCCTGGGTTGTGAAGATCCCCTGGGGAAGAGAATGGCTACCCACTCCAGTATTCTTCCCTGGAAAATTCCATGGACAGAGGCGCCCAGCAGGCTATAGTCCATGGGGTCACAAAGAGTTGGACGTGACCAAGTGACTAACACACACACACACAACCCTCTAATGAAGTCAGACACAAGTAGATACAATTGAGAATGGAATACATAATATTAAGCCTGGTTCCCTGGCCTAATCTTTTACCCTGAAAGGAAACTGACTGAATAAAACGCTTTGTCAATAGCAGCCAATTTTGACTAAACAGTACTTCAAAAATGTCATCAAGAGATTAAGCTTAACATTTAAAAAAAAAAGAAAAATACTAAATAAAACAAAAGGCTATGTTTCTCCCCTCCTCAATTTCCCTGGCATTTAGAAGAACTGCCTTAGATAAGTCCACAAATGAACAGCTGAGCTACATAATGTACAGTTCTAACTGGGCAGCTTCTAGAAAAATAAAAGGACTCCTTCCAACCCCAGTTAATGTGCTTGATACAAAAAGAACATGTTACTGCAACAAATATATTTCTGGCTTGATTTTTACAGAGTAACTAATGAAGGCTCCAGCCATAGGGGAAAGAATTATTTTTCCAGGATATTAAATGTTCTGACTCACCATTTAACAGAAGTACAACTTAAATGAATATTCAAATTAAATATATACATATTTATGACTTTATCCATGTATGACAAAGCCTGTGGCTTCTGGTTTTATTAACCAGGAAGAAAAGTCTGGAAAACTACCATACATTTGTATTTCTATTCATATAGTTCCTTCTCCCCAAGCACTGGTGGAAGCAAAGTACTAATTCTGAGTCTAGTGATATATATATAAGCCAAGAGAATCATAGTGAATGGATGAAAATGGACATTGTCTCCTTTATTATCTGTTTGGACAAGAAGATGTAAAAATATAAATACGAAACCATTAGAAATGTGACACCTCACGAATAATTACTAGTAAACAGAAATTTTCTGTTAATCTCTATGATCTCTAGAAGTCAAAAATGCACTCTCACCATAGAACCCCTAGTAAAGCAAGAATCTTAAGAATTTCACATTAACCGTAGTCCTCCTGCTAAATATCTGTGAGACTACAAGCAAGTCAATTCACCTCTCCAAGCCTCAGGATTCATCCATAAAAGGCCCAAGTTTCTGAACCAGTTAATATTTGAATTCTTTATCAGAAAGAAATCTACCTCAATCCCCCATGGCTGAATCAGTAAGACCCATTCTAATTATTTGTCATCATTCTTCTAAAAGTTAAAACACTCTTCTGTGCATATAGGAAGGATGGGTGGAAAGAGAAGAGGATTCTTAGAGGGAAGAGAAACTAGGTTGGTTTTGTTAATTAGGTTCCTCCTCTGAAACCACGAGTTAGTATTAGCATATGCTGAAATTTACCCAAATATAAGAATGGCTGGTATCTTCATCTCAAGACATATTCTTTCAGGAAAGGGCACAAGTCAATTTCTAGGAATGTCTATTTCAGCCAGTTGCACATCACTAACAACTAAGGCAGGCAAGAGACAAGCAAAAGAGAATGACATAGATGTCAGCTTATGGTCTACACCGAGAAATAAAAACTCATCTTTCTACGATGTATTCGGGAAGGAAAGGCACAAAATGCACCTGCCAGCTTCAGGAGGCACACCTCTCATAGGTAAATTACCTTGTGGGTCAGCAGATGCTGGGAATTTACATGATGAGATTCTTTCTAAGGATGATAAGATGCTTTGTTATCCTCCTTCATTCAAATCTTCATTGACTACTTACTATAGCAAATCCCAAAGCAAAAAAAATAAATGAATGTATGAATTGACAGTCTATAATATTCAGGTAAATCTTGACATTTATTGTAGAGTAGTGTAGCCCCTGAGAATATTTCCAAATAAAACAATAATACTAAACAATATAGATGCTAAGCTAAAGTGCCCTTGGAATTTTCTTTCCCTTCATTAAGTGGTATGTGATGAAGGGGAAGTGTGTGTTAATCTCTCAGTTATGTCCAACTCTTTGTGACCCCATGGACTGTAGCCCACCAGGCTCCTTTGTCCACGGCATTCTCTGGGCAAGAACACTGGAGTGGGTAGCCATTCCCTTCTCAAGGGAATCCTCCCAACCCAAGGATCAAACCCAAGTCTCCTGCACTTTAGGCAGATTCTTTACCATCTGAACCACCTCATTAAGTGGTATGTGATGAAGGGGAAGTAAATTACAAGTGGAACAGGTAATTCGGATTACCTATCAGTTAATACAGGGTGAAAAATTTTCTTTCCCCTAGAGAAATGATTTTATTGGATTACAAATTTATTGATAAGCATTATAGAATGCTAAAACCAGAAAGAGAAAAATAACCCAATGCAAACTTCTTGTTTTATATGTGAGAGACTTGAGGCTCAAAGATGGTAGGATTTGGTCCAGGTTATATAGCTAAATCCCTGGAGGAGAAAATGGCAACCCCACTCCCATATGTTTTTGCCTGGAAAATCCCATGAACAGAGGAGCCTTGCGGGCTACAGTCCATGGGGTCACAAAAGAGCCAGGCATGACTTAGAGACTAAGCAAAAACATACAGCCAAGTATACTGCCAGAACTAGAACCCAGGTCACCAGCAAGCATACTTAACAGTCCCTGATGTCCTGTATCCCATGATGTCTCTTCATTGTTGTCAGAAGTGAAACAATGTCACAATCTACAAAGCAAAGGACTAGACATCAAGAGCTTTGCGTTCTAGTCTTGTAAACTCTACTAGATTAGACATGATACTATATAAAACTAATCACTTGTCCAAACCTCAGTTTTCTCATCTGTTGAAATTTGAACAGTAATTCACAGTTAGACCGTGCAAACCACAATAAATGCAGAAATGTCTGGCCACTGTAAAAATCTTATACAAGTACAGACCTAGCACTGGGTGGATGACAATAGTGGTGGTGATGACTTCAGACAACCTGGCTTCAACTCTTAATTCCAGTCACTTGTTACCTTGATAAGTCATTAAACCTGTGAGCCTCACATTCCTCTTGTGAATATCTGGTTAACAATTCTGGCCCTGCCTCCCCCAGAAATGGTCAGAATTAAAACTTTTTCAGAGAAGGTTGTTGTTGTTTCAGTTGCTAACTCAAATCTGACTCTTTCGGAACCCCATGGACTATAGCCATGGGATTCCTCTGTCCATGGGATTTCCCAGTGAAGAATACTGCCGCGGGTTGCCATTTCCTTACCTGGGGAATCTTCCAGACCCAGGGATCCAACCTGAGCCTCCTACATTAGCAGGCGGGTTCTTTACCACTGAGCCACCAGGTCAGCCCTTTCAGAGAATATGAAAAAGCATTTACAAAGCAAGGCATTGATGCAAATGTGAGGTATTACCAAATCCCTCTAGTCTTATTTGGACAAAGATATAACAAGATTTTATTCATTTTTTCAAGTGTTCCTCCTCAACTAAGACGTCATTATGCATCAGTCTCAGTCTTACCAGCTTTCTCATCAGTTTTCCTAAGTCTCCACAGAAGGCACCATTTCCCTCAGCTCAGAGATCATGCTTGCTGCTTACTCAACTTCCCACTGGCAAGGACTTATCTGAGAAAGGTTTATTTCTAGGGCCTCTTTTCGACTGGAAATGCCCTGACAAAAGCTTCCATGAACACTATTATACTTCATCACATTAAAAGTGGTAAGGAATCCAACCCTTTGGCTTCTCTCCACTCCCAGGACTTCAGCCTTTACATAGAAGAGACAGAAGCCTGGGTGGATGCTTTTCACCGGAAGGGCAACAACGGTTACCCAAACCCATGCTCGGTAGTACTGATGGGGAGACTGCTGCTTCTTTGTGGGTGACTAGCACATTCTTAGGCCCAACCGGCCTCTCAAGAGTCACTCACCTTAGAGCTAGGGCTCCTGGCAGGCTGAGACTATCATAGAAAAATAGAAGGGTGGGGGAGAGGGGGTGCGCAGTATTTTTGGTCTGCAACATGCTAGCTGCCTTTAAAAAAAAAATCAGAGTAACTAGCATTTCCTTGCTAAGAACCCAGATTTCAGTTGATTAGAAGAAAAAAATTCATCAGCCTATCCAAACAACTCTGGAACAGGTTTCCATCCAACCACGCCGGGCATCAGAGACGAGTGAGTTGGTGGTGGGGGTGGGGGGGGGGGGTAAGAACTGACAACAGGCTTATCTGCATAGATGAACGATAAGCTGCCATTTGTTGTCTTCTGTTAGGTGACTCTTGGCACCGGTTTGGCAAATCAAACCCCGGAGTTCTCCCTCTCCGGTGCCCCCACACTCCCACCCCCCGGTCCCAGCTGTTGAAGCGTCATGTTGACCCGGCTGGGGAAGAGAAGCAGGGGAAACGCACAAGTCTGTATATTGCTGCATTTAGGTCGAAACCACGCCGCACCTGTTCAATCCGGCTCCGGCGCCAGAAATGACCAGAACATCGACTCATAAGCCCCTCTTGAGATCCCAGGGGCGCCTAACAAGTTCGCCGCTGTTTAATATCCGGAGAGGGTGGTGGGAGAGCTCTCTTTTTGCAGCCAAACTCAGCTGGCTACCCAGAAAAAGGGAAGGGGGCTCCGGCTCCAGTGAACCCAGAGTGACCCCCAGGGTCACTGCGGCCCCGGGGATCCGGGTAGTAAGCGGAGTGGGTGCCCGCGGGGAGCGCGCAGCCGTGGCCCGGAGGAATGAAGGTCCCGCTTCGGTGGCCACGCGAACCCCCTCCGCCCTATCTCCAGCACCAGACGGACAAAGTCAGAGCGGCGAGAGATCGCCAGGGTTCATCCGAGACTCAGAGCCCCCAAGCTCGAGTCCAAAAGGAGGGTCGCGGGAGGAGGGGCAGGGGACGCGCAGGAAACTTACCTCACCGGGACAGCCTTCGGGCACCTCCGGTGTCGAGACCAGTTGCGCCACAGCGTGCAAGTTATCGGGACGTTGTCTCTTCCCCGGGTCGAAAGGAGAGCCGTGCAGGCAAAGGGCGGGGGGGTCAGCGGGGCGGGGCCCGGGCCCGGGCGCAGCGCGCGGAGCCGGCAGGTGCCGGGGCCCGAGCCGCGGGGCCAAACTCGCCCCGGACGCGCCTCAGCGGGGGCGCGCGGCTGCGAGTGTGCAATGCGCGCGCGCCGCGGCCGGAGTGTGTCCCCGCTTTCCCCTTCCTTCCCCGCCGGTCCTGCGGCCAGACTGAGCCCGGAGCAGCCGCCGAAGCCCCCGCTGCTCTGAGCCGCTCCACCGCCGGGCGCACTCTGGCCCGGCGCGTTCGGGGTCGGAGGCCGGGGACTGAGGAGCAGGGCGCCCCCGGGCTTGGGCGCAGGTTCCTGCGCAGAGCGCGCCGGAGTCGGAGCGAGGAGCGGAGAGAGCGGGCTGCGCGGCGGCGGCCGCGGCTCTGAGAGGCTGCAGGCCCCGCCCGCCGGCCGCCCAGGCTCTTCCCCTCTTCTCTCCACCCCCTCGCTCCATCCCCGCACGCCCTGCAGGGAAGCCAGACCGGTTTGCAGCTGCGGCGGCGGGAGCCTGTACCGCAGTAGGACTGGGCGTCCGAGTCGACGTTGGGAACAAGGCGCTTGGTCCCGCCGCCGCGTGCCTAAGACAGAGAGGGGGTGGAGTGGGCCCCTAGATCCAGCCGCTTCCTGCAGGGCTAGCCAAGGGCTTCCCGGCGGTGCTCAAAGTCTTGCAGCCCCGGAAAACAGGGCTGTGTTTGGGACAGGGCTCCCGCTTCCTCGGGCCACCAAACTCTTCGACACCTGGTCTCCTGCCCGCTGGACTCTGCTTGCGCCGAACCCCCTACTTTAACCAGGAAGGGGCAAGGCAGTCTGAAGGCAGCACGTGTTCCCAGGAAGTAAGACCTACCCAACAGGTAGAAATAGGTAGGAGAAGGGGTCCTGGGAGAGAGAAGGCTGGAGGGACGTCAGGCACTGATGGTCGGTGATGAGGATTCGGGCCAAATCTTACTGACAGCGCTGAGAGGGCGTGGGGCCCTCGTAATCTCACCCGACGTCAGTTCAGCAGCGGAGAGGACACCGGCCAGGTCTAAAGGACTCTCTTGGATCTGGGAGAGAGGGAGGAGGAGGGAGCTGCTATCATGGAAGCTATACCTACATATGCTTAATTGGAACCGAAAAGGTAGCGGATCTCTCCCAGCCGGATCACAGCAAGTGGTATTTCTCACCCTCACCACTTCCTTCCACCTTGTTACTTAGTCGCTCAATCGTGTCCGACTCTTCGCAAGCCTCTGGACTGTAGCCCGCCAGTCTCCTCTGTCCGTGGAATTTTGCAGGCAAGAATACTGGAGTGGGTTGCCATTTCCTTCTCCAGGGGATCTTCCCCATTCAGGGATCGAACCCGCGTCTCCTGCATTGCAGGCGGATCCTTCCCCTTTACCCTTATTTAAAAAACAAACACATTGGTGGGAAACGTAGGATACATTCTGTCCCAAGAAAACCAACCTTTCATGTCCTTATCCTCAGATACCGCCTAATGGGTGAGCCAAAATGAATTTGTTTGAAAGGATACTCTGTTAGTTTTCAGCAAATGAAAAACCCTCTTTTTTGAGTTGAAATCTTGTACTTCCCAGTTCAGAATGGAGGGTAATAATTCCTTAGTAACACATATCTGTTAAACTTTTTCTAGCATACCTCTTCCAGATGTGCCAGGCCACCCCTGGGAGTTTTAGGGCATCACTTGTTTAGGACCCTGTGACTTGTGGTTTTAGCATCTTAGGCTCTTCAGAGCCTTAGAGCAGGAACACAAATCTAGTCCAACATGATTACTTCACAGAAGTAAAAACTGAGACCCCGAAATATTAAGTGACCCACAGGCCAGAACACTGGTTCCTTGATTCCCAGAAATGCTGGACTAACAAAGTTCAGTTTGGGTCTAAAGAGGCCTGGGTGGAGGAAACAGACACAGATCAAAGAACCCTTCATCTGCCTGGTGTGAATCACCGTGTAGAGGGCAGCAGCATACCGCTGTAAGTAGCAGACTGCTGGGATCTGGGGATGGTAATCCCAGTTTCTCCTCTGCTTCTCCGATATTTGTTCTGAAATCCAAGGAGTGGAAAACAAATCTACTTCCCAGAGTGGTAATGATAAGTGAAAATACAAAGTTAGTTCTTGATATTTCCTGGGAATACAGAGGAGATAAAAACAGATAAAATCAAAATTAAAATAATGGCTCAGATGTGGTCACCTCTGCTACTTACAAATGGACACACACGTGTACACACCTGTCCTCCTTTTCCATTAAAAGCCTGTTTGATTCCCTTCTGTAAAGCACAGATGCCAACAGCCTTCAGTTTCCAGAGCAAACTCACAAAGCAGAATGCCCACTGGCTATTTAGAGAGCTAACACTATTAAACAGAATTCTAGGTGCTCTGATTTTTCCAGTAGTCATGTATGGACGTGAGAGTTGGACAATAAAGAAAGCTGAGTGCTGAAGAATTGATACTTTTGAACTGTGGTGTTGGAGAAGACTCTTGACAGTCCCTTGAACAGCAAGGAGATCCAACCAGTCCATCCTAAAGGAAATCGGTCCTGAATATTCATTGGAAGGGCTGATGCTGAAGCTTTGCAAAGCTTCAATACTTTGGCCACCTGATGTGAAGAACTGACTCCTTTGAAAAGACCCTGATGCTGGGAAAGACTGAAGGCAGGAGGAGAAGGGGATGATAGAGGATGAGATGGTTGGATGGCATCACCAACTCAATGGACATGAGTTTGAGTAAACTCTGGGAGTTGGTGATAGACAGGGAGTCCTAGTGTGCTGCAGTCCATGGGGTCGCAAAGAATCAGACAAGACGGAGCGACTGAGCTGAACTGAACCATTAGCAATAGTGGCTTGGCCATAAACTCTGGAAATATTTAAAAATCAAATAGTGCTTATCTAATTGTTTTACTTGATTCTGAGTATAATTTTTCCAACTGATTTCAGATCTTAGTCCAAAATCTTAATAATGTTATTTAGTACTCCCCTATGAGAAACAGGCATAGATTTCTTATAACAGATTTAATAGCATTAATGGCCCCAGTTAATGACGTCCCTTTAGCCATGTCCTTTTTTCTAATTCTGTAGTCCCCTCCCACTGTGTTCACTCATCTGCTTTACTTTGATCAGTGGGACAGTAGCAGACTTGATGTAAATGGAGGTTTGAAAAATGTTTGTCAACAAGAAAATACCACTACACATCTATGAAAATTTCCAGAATCCCAGAACACTGACAAAACCAAATGCTGGTGAGAATGTGGAGCAAAAGGAACTTTCATTCATCGCTGGTGGCAATGCAAAATTCCATGGCCACTTTGAACAACAGTATTTCACTTCCTTACAAAAGTAAACATACTCTTACCATGTGATTTGGCAATCATACTCCTTAGTATATACCCTAAGGAGCTGAAAACTTATGTCCATATAAAAACCTGCATGTGGATGTTTATAGCAGCTTTATTCAAAATTGTGAAAACTTGGAAGTAAATCAAGATTTTCTTGGTAGGTGAATGGATAAACTGTGATAAAATGGAATATTATTCAGTGCTTTAAAAAAAAAAAAGAGCTATCAAGCCACGAAAACACATGGAAGAAACTTAAATGCACATTACTAAGTGAAATAACTCTGTCTGAAAGGGCTACATATGGTATGATTCCAACTATATGATATTCCGGAGAACACAAAACTATGGAGATAGTAAAAAGATTAGTGGCTGTCAGAGTTAGGGGGAGGGAGGGATGAATAGGCAGAGCACAGAGGATTTTTAGGGCAGAGAAACTACTCTGTATGATTCTTTAACAATGAAGATGTCATTATACTTTTGTCCAAAATCTTAAAATTCATTAAGAATGAATCCTAATGTAAACCATGGTCTTTGGTGATAACGATGGTGTCTGTGTAGGTTCACCAGGTGTAGCAAATGTGCCCCTCAGGTGGGGGATGTTGATAATGGAGGAGGCTATGCATGTGTAGGGGCAGGTGGTATATGAGAAATCTCTGAACCTTCCCTTCAATCTTGCTATGAACCAAAACTGCTCTAAAAAATGGAGTCTATTTTTTTTTTAATTGTGTGCATTTCTGCTTCTGTTCTTGGAATTCTGCCATCAGCAGGAGAACAAGCCCACTGAAGGATGAAAGACCCTGTGGAACAGAGCTGAGTCATTGAAGTTGAGGTCATCCTTGACCAGCCAGCCCTCAGTTGACTGCAGAGGTACAAACAAGTTCAAATGAGATCTGCCAAGCTTGGCCCAGACCAGCAGAACCACCCACCCAACTCAAAGATTTGGGAGAAAAAAAACATGGTTGCTGTTCTGACTTCAGTTAATTATCTATTGCTGCATAGCAAACCACTTCTAAACTCACAGCCTAAAACAACCACCATTTACTATTTCTCATGAGCCTGTGAGTCAACTGGGCTCAGCTGGGTCTCGGCTAGAGTCACTCAATTGGCTGCATTTAGGTGGCCGCTGGCAGCTGGGCCAAATTAGAGGGTCCGAGAAGCCTTCACTCATATATCGGATACCTCCATCTGCCTCTCACGACCTTTCTCTTTCTGCAGGGCTAAGTTATGGAACTTTGGACTAGTTACAAGTCCTTTCTGAATCTCTCTATGAAATGAGGGAAGTTAAGTTTATCCATATTGCTAATGCATATTTAACCTTTTCTTTGATGATATCTCAAGGGCAAATTGAAGTCCAATAAATACCTAGAAGGGTGTTAGAGGGAATTTGGGGCACATGGGTATTTCTAGCATTTCAATTGTTACTTATTTTTCAAGGAAAAATTCTCAAGAAGCCACATGAAAGACATGCACTGCCTCCATGGACATCAAACAGTAAAGCAGGAGGTTGCATCCCTCACGACTCCTGAAGGGTCGTCTTTCATCACATTGTCCTCTCTTTCTAGAAACTTCATTTCTAAGCAGGTAAGTTAAATGCTTAGCTGACTCCCCTGTATAACTTGAGATGCTCATTTCAGAGGGTGCATTTACCTAGGGGACCTTATACTCTCTAATTTCAGGTTTGCTCTTAAAATTAGCAGAGGCTTGAAAACCTCACCCCCAACTCCCTTCCATCTCTTCTTTCTCCCTGGACCATCTTCCTTTCGTCTAGCTTTGTTTTCTTGTCCTGCTCCATCCTTTCTCCCTTAATCCTACAGCACTGAACAAGGAGCCCTAGGCCTACTTTCTCATCCCACCTCTGTCCCAGCAGCAGTGAAGTCTGCATTCTCTCTTGGCTCCAGATTCTTTGAATTCAGATTCATGTGTGTATCATGAGGGTGTATCATGAGATGCTCTGGGAAAGGTCACTTACAAGCCTGATAGTCTATGATCCTTATATGCCTTGTGCAACACATAAACAGTGCAAGACTCAGAGGGGGGTGAATATTAAGGACTCAGAACGCTTTAGAAGAGGTACACATGTGTCTCAGTCCTTCTCAAGCAATTCCCAACGTCTATGTACTTTTTCCTAAGGTGTTTTACTTACTTATTTTTTTCTATTGGAAAACATGCAACTCCAGCACCTACAAGCCTTATTTAACTCACTACTCTTTGCCTGGATGTTGGTATCATCCTCTCAAGACACCAGCTACTGTTTCCATCCTTTGGCCAGAAACAATATGAAAACTGGAGGCCCACTGTTAGCAGGCATTCAGGTCTGACCCTAAAAATGTTTGCCCAAATATCTGATAACTCATCTAAAAACTATGAAAAATAGTTAAGATTTCTGTAACAAATTCATACCAAAATACAAAATTACATGCATTGAGATTATAATTATGTGGGAAAATGTGCACATGAACAACTACTAAAAGAAAACAATTAAAAAGAAAAGTGCCTGTGCTAGGGTAGGGGATTCTAAGATTAAAAAAATGTTTTGATGTTATGTTGTTTTTACACTTAAAAAATACACATGCCTTTTCAACTTCTAATTTCTGCTAGCCTGTACACTGTTTTCTGTGGAGTTCAGTTACTCTTTTTCTCTTCAATAGTTTTTTTTCTTGTTACAGACCTCACACACATACCTTTTCTAATGTTCACCTTGCCCAGAAGTTGCAAAAACAACCTAAACTTAATAGCATTCAATGTGAAGCCTGAACAAGAAACAAAAGAATAGCAGAATGAAGGGAATAAAGAAGGAAAGATAGAGAATTGGGAGGATGGCACAGAGAATCCAGCTGCATTTAAGAAAGCATACTAAAGGCATGTAAAATTTATACACACAGTTTGTGTATCAAGTCCAAGCTTGGGTTTTAAAGAACCTGAAAGACAAGGTCTTCATAATTCACAAGAAAGAAATCCCCTTTTGGTTGGAGATACTGATTGAAAAGCTTAAAGTAGAGGAAGAAGACAGAAATGAATCAGCAGTGTTCCTCAAAACTTCACAAAATCTATTGCAATGATCATACCCCAAGGAACAGTGTGTTAGAACAGTCTATCTAAAGTCACAAAAATCAGCTACAGAACCAGGAACAAAAGCTAGGGCTGCCGTCTTATCCCTACATTAGGACGTGGTCAACAGAATGGGCTCTGGACTTTTCATGACTAAGCACCAGTTTTTCATATCAAAGTCTTCTTTGTTCTAACATGTGAAATACTCGGTTTGTGTTCTACCTTCTTAAAACATTTAAGTTTCTCATCAATAATGAGGACACTTGAAATGAAATGGGACACAATAAAAGAATGACAGGTTGACATTCCTGATGGTCCAGTGGTTGAGAATCTGCCTGCCAATGCAGGGTTCAATTCCTGGTCCAGGAAGATCCCACATATTTCAGAACAACCAGGCCCTTGCCCCACAACTACTGAGCCCACACTCTAGAGCCTTCAAACAGCAAGTACTAAGCCCACAGGCTGCAGTACTGAAGCCCTCGTGCTCTAGAGCCTGTCTGTAAAAGAAGAAGCCACCACAGCGAGAAGCCTGGGCACCACAACTACGGAGTAGCCCCTGCTCACTGCAACTAGAGAAAGCCTGCGCACAGCAGTGAAGACCCAGCCCAGCCAAAATTAAATAAATAGAAGTGTATTAAAAAGAGTGACAGGTCTAGAAACAATACCAAGAAACAATAGAATCTACAAATAAGGTTTGAAAAGAAGGAAAGGTAATGAAGTCAACAAAGACACTTGAGTTTCCTAAACAGAGGCAATGACTGGCCACCCAAGATGCCCTGGGTGTAAGTAACACCTTCCTATACCCATTTCAGGAAGGGCTCGGGTACTAACAGTCTGAGTGAGATGAGCTCGCACCCCACGTGGAAGGGCAGCTGGCGGGGCCAAGATGCTGATGACATAATACATAGTTGATGAAGAGAAGCAAACATTAACTTCAGTCAACCAGTGAAGCCCTCACTAAGATTCCTCTGGTTCCCCACAACACCTCACCATGTGAATGCACCAGGAAGACAGTATCGATTTCTGCTTGTATTTCCCCCCAAAATTTTGGACTTTCCCAGACTTGAAACCATTTAGGCAGAACGTTACTAGCAAGTGTCTCCTCTTGGTAATATTTGAATTTGAATGCGTGGCTAGCAAAATGGAGCCCTTATTGTGATCCCTTTTTAAAGACATTGTCTACAAGTTATCACAGCAACCTAGAATATTTTGCGGGGGTGGGAGATAGAAAAAGGAAATGTGTTAATCAGGGTATGCAAATGATGTAAAATACAAACCCCAATCCTCAGGTAACATGGACTACTATAACAAAGGTTCATTTCTTGTTCATGATTCTGTTCAACATGGTAGTGGGATTGGCTTCCTGCATTCAGGGACCTTGGGTGCTTCCATCTGGTGGCATCTTATCTTCAACAAGTGCCCTCCAAAACCCCTATTAAACTGGGAGAGAGGGCAAAAGATTTAAGATTCCAGATATGGAAGTGGCAAATATCGAATCCACCCATAATCCAATGGGCAGAACTTGGTCCATGGTCCCACCTATCAGCATGAAGCCTAGAAAGCTACGTCTAAGTGCTGTCCTTAGGAAGAAGAGGGGAGCATGGGTGTCAGTGAGCACTGTATTTTCTTCCCAGTGTGCTGAATTAAAGATGAATCAATCATGTTTATTTTTGCACAGCTGTGATTGGAGACCTGGGGAGAGTTGTTGGCAGTCAGATTTATTCTCTTATGCTTGGGTCCTGGTGCTTCCCCTGCACTTTTAGGCTAGAAGCAGCCTGTTGTATGTGTGTGGTTTGGGACGGTATTGCAGTCTGGGAAGTGCTTGTGGACATACATGGGAACATAAAGAGTCAACAGCCTATATTGTTACAGAAAATTGAACACTTGAAGCAAGTGTATAAAAAGTATCTTTCCCGAGCTCTCACCACAAGGAGAGGGCTGTTGATCCCATCATCATGGGAGGAAATGGAATCTGCGCAATCAGATTCCATTTGAAGTGGCTGCAATTGGCAATTTTGGAGGCTTTGGGAGGAAAAAAAAAAGGATGAGAAGAAACCTTAAGTCATAGCTTTATCTGCAGTCAATCTGTCCTAATGGCATGAGTGATTTCAGGAGAAAGAGTTATAATGAGGGAAAGAGAAAGAGGATGGGGAAAGCAAGAAAAGTATACTTTTTTTTTTAGAACAAATATTCTGTAAGGAAAAATACAGGAATTGGTGGTACCATGGGGATTTGCGAATACTTTAAACCAAAGGCAAAGCCACACCATGAAGATATAAGTTAGAAGAGGTTGGAGAGCAGCCAAGCTTCTTCCTACTGCACAAGACTCCTTTCTTTTTTTTCCTGTTTTAAGTGGGGAGAGAGCATCAGATGGAAGCAAAGGACCAGGCTATGTCCTCTCCAAGTTCTACTGGGTTTGTGTTTTCCACAGGTTAAGGGACAGTATGTAGATATGCGACCTAATTTTTCCCCTTAATTTTAAAGGGTTTGATCCCTGGGTTGGGAAGATCCCCTGGAGAAGGGAAAGGCTACCCACTCCAGTATTCTGGCCTGGAGAATTCCATGGACTAGTCCATGGGGTCTCAAAGAGTTGGACACCACTGAGTAACTTTCACTGTTTTTCAATTTTAAAGCAACAAGTATGAGAAAGGAGCCCTCTCTCATGACCATTCTGCACACCAAAAGATATAGTGGCATTTTCTTTAGAAACTCTCAGAAGAAATGACTAAAGAATTTTAACATGCAGGGGCTTCTTTACTACATTAGAATAAAAACAAAAGGCATAATTTAAATTTGCACATACTCTACAACCTCAAAAAGTATAGAAGGTTTCTAGTAAAATATCTTGGAGAGAAATCTGCTAAACTATTAGTTATTATTGCTTTTAGGTTAATATTGTGTCTCCTTTAAAAAAATTCCTTGTGTTACTTTAAATCAGAAAAAAGATAAAGAAAAAGGAAACATTAATATTTGATGATTAAAAGTTATGTTTGTTTTAAAATTTTAGGGAAAAAAATGGAAAAGGGAAAAAGAAATAGCTCAATTTTCTTCACTCAGAGACTATTATCTTAAACATTTAGTATTTGCTTACTAGGATTTAAGATATATTATACTATTTTTTAATGGTGAAAATAACATGTGCATTGGGGAAAGGAACTAAATAAACATTTCTCCAAAGAAATACAAACAGCCAATAAGAATATGAAGATACTCAACATTATTAGCTATTAGGAAAAGGTAAATCACGACCACAATGAAATGCCACTTCAGGCCCACTAGGATGGCTAAAACTGGAAAGATATCATAGCAAGTATTGGTGAAGATGTGGAGAAGCGAACCTCACATGTTGCTGGTGGGAATATAAAATGATATAATTACTTTAGAAAATGCTCTGACAGTTCCTCAAAACATTAAACATAGTTTCCATATAACTCAGCAATTTCACTGCCAGGTATATGCCCAAGAGAAATGAAAACATGCATCCACAGGAAAATTCATAAAAACAATCCAACTCACCATTAACTGATGAATTGATAAACAAATGTGGTATATCCAAACAATGGATTATTATTCAGCAATAAAAAAGAGTGAAGTGCTGGTATGGCTATTACATGGATGAACTTTGAAAACATTATGCTAACTGAAAAGCCAGATACAAAAGTCCATAAGTTGTTTGATTTCATTTATATTAAATATTCAAAATGAGCAAACCTATAGAGACTGAAAATAGATTAGGGGTTCTCTAGAGCTAGGGAGAGAAGGACTTCCTGGGGAAATGAGGAGTGACGGCTAATAGGTGATAGATCTGAAAGTGAAAGTTGTTTAGTCATGTCCGACTCTTTGTGACCTCATGGGCTATATAGCCTGCCAGGCTCCTCTGTCCATGGAATTCTCCAGGCCAGTGGAGTGGATTGGGTAGCCGTTCCCTTCTCCAGGGAATCTTCCCAACTCAGGGATTGAACCTAGATCTCCCACATTGCAGGAGGATTCTTTTACCATCTGAGCCACCAGGGAATAGGTAAAATAGATTTAGGTAGTAGACTTAGGGGGAGATGATGAAAATGTTCTGAAGTGGATAGCAGTGATGGATGTACAACTCTGTGAATATGCTGGAAAACACCGAATTGTACACTTTAAGTGGGTGAATGGAATGGTATGTAAATTAATCTCAATAAAGCAGTTTTTAAAAAGGAAAAAGCAACATACATATGTCAAAAAATTTCAAACCATATAAGAGTTTAAAGTTAAAACTAAGATTTTTCTTCCTACTCACCATCCAACCTCGAGTTCTAGAGAATACCATTTTTAAGTTTCTGGTTTTTTGTTCTTCATCTGACTCTCATTTTAACATTAAATAATACAGTTCTGCTTTTCTTAATCTAACTCCCACATCCTCTCCTCCTTTTTGCCTCCCAATTTTTGTGTTTCTTATTTTTGTAATAGTTTCCATTTTTATAATATACTCATCTCTATTTCTTGATTTATTAGTTTTAGACACCATCTATTAACTAGAAGGAAGTAGACTTTAGATGTTTCATAACTATATAAACTATATGGGAAAAATCAATTAAATAAAATACTGAGTTCTATTAACAGAAGACTGCTGCCTATTAATTATGACATTCAGAACTTAAAATGTTTCTCAAAGATGTTTCACAAATTGGCTAGGTGATAATATAATTTATTTGAGAATTGACTATAGTGGATGAGAATGCTGTGTTGCCTGGGGGGCCAAGAATAGAGAGACCACATTCTAGCCTCACCTTGAATTCATCATAGTGTTTATACAAAGCTGCTACTTTTCAGATGCCTCAGTCGCATCCAACTCTTTATGACCCTATGGACTGTAGCCTGCCAGGCTCTTCTGTCCATGGAATTTTCCAGGCAAGAATATTGGAATTTGTTGCCATGCTCTCCTCCAAGGGATCTTCCTGACCCAGGGATTGAACCCAGGTCTCCTCCATTGCAGGCAGATTCTATACCACTGAGCCACCAGGGAAGCCCATTTATCCAGTTGGCATCATTTAATAAATTTTAAAAAGACCATTTCCGCTGATTGGAAACTGTCGAGCGCCCGAGGGAAAGTTGGATAATAACCATTGTGGCTTATTTTAAACTCAGAGAGTCTGTAAGTCTGGGACTCTGGGTTTGGAAGGAGGATGCTAGGCTATATCCTGTTAACACTGGACCTCAAGTCTAGATGCCATGGTGGTAGCAAACATCACCTTGAACCAGGTGGCAAAGAAAGAAAGGATGATAGAAAGGACTCTAGTTCAAGACTGAAGCATCCTGTGAGACAGAGGAGATGGTGAAGAGTAGGAAGGAAATGGGAACCCACTCCAGTATTCTTGCCTGAAGAATCCCATGGACAGAGGAGCCTCACAGGCTATAGTCCATATGGTCACAAAAAGTTGCAAAGAGACACGACTGAAGTAATTTAGCACAAGCACAGGAGGGGACTGGGGGTCTTAAATATTCTAGGGGTATTCCCATGATATATAATTACCCCCAAAAATGCATAACCTCAGCAGTAATTAAAGGAAAATGCAGAGTGGGAGCTCTACTGCTGCTGCTGCTGCTAAAGTCGCTTCAGTCATGTCTGACTGTGTGACCCCATAGAGGGCAGCCCAGCAGGCTCCCCCATCCCTGGAATTCTCCAGGCAAGAATACTGGAGTGGGCTGCCATTTCCTTCTCCAATGCATGAAAGTAAAAGGTGAAAGTGAAGTCGCTCAGTCGTGTCTGACTCTTAGCTCCAAGGTACCTCCAATTCCCTAAGGCACGTGGAGTAGACACTGGCCACCTGTGTACTGTGCCTGCTGCTTCACTGAACTATCTCATTCAATCCCAACCCAGAGAAGTAGTCTTATTATTCCCATTCCACAATGAAGCAGTTGAGGCAGAAAGGATAAGTCAAGTCCCTAACAAGATTTTCCATGACTCCAAATCCCTTAAATTATTGAAAGCAAAGGAATAATTCAAAGCCTATGTTGATGACACTTTGAGGGAATAAATACACCAAATGAACATTGGCAGAGTCTTTTTAGAAAGCAGCTAACAAGAAATATGCAATTATTATTACCTATGTCCCAGACGTCCTACTTTGGGGAATATATTCTAAAACATTATATAGCTTAAATAATGATTGCACAAAATTATTCAGTGCATTGATATTAATAGTGGCAGGAAATAAGTTCAACAGTCAACAGTGGAAGACTGATTATGTTATGGACGTCTTATCACCAAAGGAAATATTATTTGGACTTCGCTGTGCTATGCTTAGTTTCTTAGTCGTGTCTGACTCTTCGCAATCCCATGAACTGTAGCCCGCCAGGCTCCTCTGTCCATGGGGCTTCTCCAGGCAAGAATTCTGGAATGGGTTGTCATGCCCTCCTCCAGGGGATCTTCCCAACCCAGGGATGGAACCCAGGTCTCCCCCTTTGCAGGCAGATTCTTTACTGCCTGAGCTTCCCAAATAGGGAAGCCCTATTTGGACTATATTGATGTGAAAAAAAAGGTACATGACATAATTTAAGACCAAAAAATGGAACAATAGACAGTTTGTGAACAGTGAACGATACTATATAAAATGTTTGTATGGCACTGATGTATCATATCTGTACCATTCACAAGTCAATTCATATTTTTTTGTTAATTGGATTGTTTTTCCCATAAAGTGGCATGCATAGTAATATATTGATTTAAAATTCCCTGGGACTTCCCTGGCAGTCCAGGGGCTAAGATCCCATGATCACAATACAGAGGGTCCAGGTTTGATCCCTGGTTGGGGAATTATTCAGGGAGGCCTGGTGTGCTGTGATTCATGGGGTCACAAAGAGTTGGACACGACTGAGCAACTGAACTGAACTGGGGAATTATTAATAGATCCCACATGCCGCAACTAAGACCTGGAACAGCCAAAGAAATAAATAAACACATAAATAAATATAAAATTCCCCAAATTTATTTTGCACCCTATGATTAAATGTCTTTCCCTCTCTGGAGCTGGTATCCATTTGAGGGTTTGAAGATGGGGGTGAGAGACAGGGGAAGCACCACAATTTTTCTGAAAACAAAGAAGCATCACCCTCCAAACCTCTCTTGCATGTTCTCAAAGACTTTCCTAATGGAAAGAGACAACCTCTGCTGTGATATCTCTGATGCTCTCAGAGATCAGGCAGAAATTAGTGAAGTCTTGGGCCTGCCCCGAATTGATCGGTTCATAGACATACCCATAAATGTTCAAGAAGAATTTTCAATGAAGTTCCACGTCTGCAGAAAGGACCGAGTCATCTCATCTTAATAAATCTCTTACCTGGTGGAGATATTACCTGTCATCTTGGCACTGGCATTGTACGCCTTACCCTATGCTTTCCCACAAGCCTTTCCTCCACCCTGGAATGCTCCAACTAGTCACATCCCATGTGTCTTTCAAGACCCGTTTAACTCTTTCTCTTTCCAAACAGTCTTCACAGGAAGCCACCACTACCCCTTGGGATTCCCATGGCACTTAGAGTACACTCACTTTTCTGCACTCATTCCACAATAAGATGACAAACTCCATGTAGTGAGAGGCCCCAGTTTTTGTAAACTGCTTACATGACATCAGTCCTACAGAGCGCTTTGAAATACAGCACAAAGTGTTCAATCAATATTTGTGAAGATGTCACCCCTTTCTTCTAAAAGAGGTCTCTTTTGCCCAGGGTTCCTTTACTTCTAGAATTAGCATTTCAAGCATTAGTGTTTTGAGCAGACGGATAAATCTGGGCTTCCCTGGTGGCTTAGATGGCAAAGTGTCTGCCTGCAATGAGGGAGACCCACGTTTGACCACTGGGTTGGGAAAATCCCTTGGAGAAGGATATGGCAACCCACTCCAGTACTTTTGCCTGGAAAATTCCATGGATGGAGGAATCTGGTAGGCTATAGTCCATGGAGTCGCAAAGCCAGACATAACTGAGCAACTTCACTTTCTTTCTTTTTTTTTTTTTTTTTAGACCTAGGATCAAATGTTCCTGCTCACATTTTCTCTTGAGATTTTGGGCAAATTTTGTAAATTTTCAAAGTCCATTTCCTCATTCATTAAACAGGTATATAAGACATGCCTGATGGCTCAGCAGTAAAGAATCCACCTGCAGTACAGGAGATGTGGGAGTTGTGGGTTCGATCTCTGGGTTGGGAAGATCTCTGGAGAAGGAAATGGACACCCACTCCAGTATTCTTGCCTGAACAAGAGGAGCCTAGTGGGCTACAGTACATGGGGTTGCAGAGAGTCAGACATGACTTAGTGACTAAACAACAACAACAAAGACATCTGATAGGAGTACCGCTGCTGCTAAGTCACGTCAGTCGTGTCCGACTCTGTGTGACCCCATAGACGGCAGTCTACCAGGCTCCTCCGTCCATGGGATTTCCCAGGCAAGAGTACTGGAGTGGGCTGCCATTGCCTTCTCCGGATAGGAGTACAGTAAGGACTAAAATTACTCATTCTTCAAGTCTCAGCTTAAATATAATATCATTTGTTTGGGACCCTTTCCCTCAACCCTCACCTCACCTCCAAGTCCAGATAAGGTGGTGTTTCTTCTCTGTGCTTTCCCAATTATCTAAATCAGCACTGTCCCATAGAACTTAGTGCAATGATTCCATTCTGTAATCTGTGCTATCCAATAAGTAGTCGCTAGCCATAAATGGTTATTGAGCATTTTAAAAGCGGCTACAGAGACTGACAGACTGAGTTTTATGTTATTTAATTGTAATTAATTTAAAATGAAATAGCCCCGTGGGGCTAGTGACCATTGGATAGAACTTACACAGCTCTCAACAATCCCCATCATAGCACTTACCACACTGTGGTTCTTCTCTCATAAGACTTATACATAGTGAAACTCGTTCTGACTGTGATGATCACTGCTGCATTCATAGCACTGAGCCCAGGGTCTGGTACACAGGAAGTGCTCGGTAGGGCAGCTATCATCATCTTCAAAATCATCTTGTCACTCTTTGCATCCCACAGCTTAGCCCAGCACACGCTATAGATGCTCACTAGCTGCTGCTAATTGACTTAATTGATTTCTAGGCTTGCAAGCCAGCCAATCACCTGCTCCTGGAGAATGTTCAAGCCAAGTGGGCTGCATGAACGTCTTGTTGATATATTTCCTTGTGTGCAGCACAGAGGTTAGAAGCATCTGCTTAGATGCAAATTCTGGCCACGTGACCTCTAGTACAGAAACTTTCTAAGCCTTAGCTGATTATTCCTCTGTAAAATGGGGACATTTAATAGCCCTGCCTCACTGGGTTGTTGCAAGGTTTATATGTGTTGAGGTTTACAACTATCGTTTTACAGCAAATACAGAGAACAGAAGGCCACCTTAAATGACATCATAAGAATTCAATCAGCAAAATCTAGACTGTAGGAAACTCTAGTTAGGAAACAGAGGCAGCCCTTCCAGGGGGCATCAGGGAGCAAATCTGAGAACCAAGACAATACTCTGAGATTTGAGGTCTGGCTGCAAGGGATGTGCTGTCGTTTAGTTGCTCAGTCGTGTCCAGCTCTTTGCAACCCCTTGGATTGTAGCCCACCAGGCTCCTTTGTCAATTTGATTCTTCAGGCAAGAATACTGGAGTGGGTTGCCATGCCCTCCTCCAGGGGACCTTCCCAACCCAGGGATCGAACCCAGGTCTCCTGCATTACAGGTGGATTATTTACCATCTGAGACCAGGGAAGCCCAAGAATACTGGAGTGGGTAGCCTATCTCTTCTCCAGGGGATTCTTTACCATCTGAGCTACCAGGGAAGCCCAAGAATACTGGAATGGATAGCCTATCCCTTCTCCAGGGGATTCTTTACCATCTGAGCTATCAGAGAAGCCCAAGAATACTGGAGTGGGAAGCCTATCCCTTCTCCAGGGGATCTTCCTGACCCAGGAATCAAACCGGGGTCTCCTGCATTGCAGGCAGATTCTTTACCAGCTGAGCAACCAGGGAAGCCCGGCTCAAGGAGGCTAGGGAAAATATCTGGCATCGTCACTCTTAGGGCAGGCTTTCGGGGGAAGAAGAAGTATTAGAGAGTGACTTGTGTAACAATCAGTAATATGGGCTCCACAGCCTTTGGTAAAACCCCATTTGCAACTGCCTTCAACTTTGCATTGTGGGCAGGGTTTTAGCAAAGAGGGCCCCCAAGCTTCAAATTCCAACTGTAGGATGTTGGTAAGTCAGGCACAGGCACTGTATCAGTGAGTGATGTCAATTTTTCCATGAGTCGCAGCTGTGGCAAAAGTTCAGGCCTTTAATTATACTTAAGTGAGAGTGTGAAGACAGAGGTGGGATGAGGAGAAAATGAAACAGCTGGAAAAACCATTGTCTGGATCTGCTCTACTTAAGAGTTCCCTGGAGCCTCCAAATCACTGTCCAGGGTTAGCCTTCCATCTTCTTAGGATCTATCATTCTTAGGCTTCCCTGCTTGTTTTCCAATTTGGGTCTCCTGAAGTGTGGCTGATATATTTTAAAATTCTGTTTTAGAAGAATTTTCTAAATCCTTTTTATTTTACAAAATGAAGGAAAATGAACAGGGCCTACATATAACTACAAAAACAGTGTCACTTCAATAGAATCCTAACTCTCCCCACTTCTGTTCATCTAGTCTGCTGTTAGCCTGGCCCAATGGGCCATCGCCTTTCACTTGGATGACCTCAGAAAAGTTTCAACTCGTCTTCTGGATTCTGGTTTGCATCCTTAAAATTCATTTGCCAAACACTGTGCAGCATGATCTCTAAACCAGTGGAAATCAGATCTTGTCACTCTGCTGCTTAAAATCTAAAGGCTTTGTAATGTCTTAGAATAAAAGTTAAACTCTTTACTGTGGCCTTCAAGATCCTACGTGGCCTGATCACGAAACATACATCTTTGGTGTCATTGCAGACCACTCTGCTCCCCAGAGTTTCAGCTATGCTTGTCTTTTTCCTTGTGTTTCACGAACATGCTAAAACTGTTTTGTACTCAGGGAACTTAAACTTACCGTTCCTTCTGCCAGGAAAGCCCTTAAGCTGGATCTTCTCTAGTTGTCTTCTTCCCTGGGTCACAAATGACTCTTGTGTCATTTCCTGCAAGAGGACTTCCCTGACCACCATACAGAAAGATTTACGGTGATGACCTTCCATCTAAAACACATACACATGCGCGCACACACACACCCCACGTATGCCGGTTTTACTCAATGTATTACTATTATATGAGGTGAAGGGCTTAGAACAATGCATTGTAAGTCTCCAGTATTTTTAGGTATTGTTTTTTCCACTAGGGCACATATGATCTAAATTTATCTTGCATATTTATGTGTTTACTTTTCCATAATTGGTTTACCTTCCTTGTTGTGAGCTCTATAAGGTAGGAAACTTGATGTTCTGTTTTTGTTTATTCATATATCTGTAGCACCCAGAATAAAGCCTGGCACATAGTAGGTACTCAATAATCATTGCTAAAAAGATGAATTAACTATAGAAAAAAATATATATGACAAAGAATAGATGATGACCACTAATAACTCTGCATAGGGGAATTTTTGTTTTCTTCTCTCTAGCTTTTCAGATATTCTAAATTTTTACAAAGAACATGTACTTTTCCAAATCATAAAAAAGTTAATTTTTTGCAAGAAGAGCTATGTTGCTTCACTGTAGGAAATGTCAGTTGATTGATTTCTGCAGGCATACTGAAAGTTGCCATCTCTGGACTCAGGCTTAACCACCTCTTAAGTCAGAAGTCATCTGACTTTCTTCAGGAAGCATGCTCAGTGCTGTTTCTTAGTGTGTGAACATACATGCAGACCCTGGTGAGAGCCCCCTGGGAGGTCTGACAAGTCTCATTCCATCAGCAACCACGTGCCATGTGACTGGCCACCTGCCTCTTTATCTCTAGCTCCTTAAGTCAGGAGTTCCTTTTGGCTACAGAGCTTGACACCGTGGAGGTCAGCCAAGGTCAGGGCTCCAGTAAGAATAACTCACAGCTTGCTCCCTGCTCTCCTCCGCACACAGGCTGCAGCACAGTGAACACTGATTTTCCACGCTCGGCTTCCAGGATGTGAGGCTCAGTCCCGGAAGTACAGATTCCTGAAAAAAAGTCTGATGTAGCCTCCAAAGAGGTGTTTGGAATTTAGGGGGGAAAAAAAGAAGCTTCTACTTTCTGGTCCTTTCCAGGGTGGTTCTGTTTCAAAGTTGACTGCCCAGTGCAAACATGCTTTTTAGGTTTGTCCAAAGGAGGGCAATCATTACAGTTTTTTAAAAAGTGTATTTATTTATTTCTCAGCTGTGTTGGGTCTTCGCTGCTGTGTGGCCTTTCTCTAGCTGTGGAGAGCAGAAGCCACTCTCAGGTTGTGATGCTTGGGCTTCTCACTGCAGTGGCTTCTCTTGTTGCAGAGCATGGTCTCTAGGGTGTTCGGGCTTCAGTAGTTTCGGCACAGGGGCTCAGTAGTTGCGACTCCTAGGCTCTAGAGCACAGTCTCAACAGTTGTGGCGCTTGGCCTTATGCTCTGTGGCATGTGGGATCTTCCCAGATCAGAGATCTAACCTGTGTCTCCTGCAGTGGTAGGTGGATTCTTTACCACTGAGCCACCAGGGAAGCCCAATCATTATGATTTTTTAAAAGCTAATGATTGTGCAGAATTGCAAACATACAAACAAGTGTTAACAATGATATATTTTAAAAATTGTAATAAAGGGTCAAGCTAATAAGATTCCTACATGCCTCCCTTGCTTTGGAGTCTCTCGCCATTAAAAAAAAAAATTTACAGATACAGTATACCCACCCTCAATTCTATTCCTTTTCTTCCTCCCCAGTGTCAAACAGTATCCTATAGTAGCTGTTTATCAGTGTTCCACATAGTTTTATATATCCATGTATCCATCAATGGCATTAAATTCCTATGATTATTTTAAGTTTTATATAAGTTACCATACCACACATATCATTTTGTAACTTCTTGTTGTTCAGTATTTTTTTTTTGTTGTTGTTGTTGTTGTTCAGTATTATATTGACAAGATCTTTCTTTATTAATACATCTGATGGTCAGTTTTATTTGTCAACTTGACTATAGTGTCCAGTCATTCAATGAAACACTAATCTAGGTATTATTGTGAATGTATTCTGTAGATGGGATTAAAGCCCTTGATCAGTTGATCAGGTAAGGGAGATCATCCTACATAATTTGGATGAACAAGATTCAATCAGTTGAAAGGTATCACGAGCAGAGCTGAGGCTTCTCTGACGAAGAAAAAAATTATCCTGTGGACAGCAGCTTCACCTCCTGCTTGACAGTTCCAGATTACCCTTCCTGATGGCCTACCCTGTGGATTTTGGACTTAAACTAGCCAAGTCTGCAATCATGTAAGCCAATTTCTTGCAATAAACCTCTTACCATATATCTCCCACTGGTTTTTCCCTCTGGTTGAACCCTGACTGATGGTTTGTTTCTCTGGGTTGAACCCTGATACACACCTCTGATTAATTTATTGGTGTTGCTGTCTTGTGGAAAACAGACAGTCCGTATTTTAGGCTTTGTGGGCTATGTAGTTTCTGTTGCAACTATTCAATGATGTCATTGTAGCAGGAAAGCATCCATAGACAGTATGTCAAGGACTGCGGGTGGCTGGGTTTCAATAAAGGTTTATTTACACAAAGAGCGTTGGGCTGGGTTTGACTCATGGGCTGCATAGTCTGATAACCCCTGCTATATTGTTTGACATTGTAGCAATAAACCACAGTTTGCCTGTTCACCTGTGATGGACATTTTTCTACATTTTCTGCTGTTACTATGAAATGTTGTACCTAACATTCTTGTACACATTATTTTCTTTGTGCACATGTTCAAGATTTTCTCAATCTAGGAGTGGAATTACTGGGTCATGGGGGTATGTGAGTCTTCAACCCAACGAGATAAATGCCAAATTGCCTGCTAAAGAAACCGTTCAGATTTATATTCCTATCAATAGGCCATGAGAAGTTTCATTTTTCTACATCTTTCACACCACTTGGAGTTGTAAAAACATATTTACAATCTGGTGTATGTAAAATTGTATTTCATTGCAGTTTTCATTTATATTTCTCTAGTGAGTAATAGTGAGAAGCATCTTTTCACGTGATACTTTCTCTCCATATATTCTCTTTGGTAAAGTGTTGGTTCAAATCTTTTGCCCCTGTAAAAAACTGGGTTTTGCAAATTTTCTTGTCAGTTGTATCTAAATAAACTCTTTACCAGTCTTTTTTAAAAAACTGGGTTTTATTATCTTATTGTTGAGTATTGTAAACTCTTATACATCATAGATACAAGTCCTTTGTTGGATATACGAGTTGCAAATATTTTCTCCCAGTCTGTGGCTTATCTTCTCACACTCTGAAGCGTCTTTTACAGAGCACAAGTTTTAAATTTTGATGAAGTCAAGTTCATTAGTTTGTTTTTTATGGATCGTGTTTCAGGTAACATATCTTTTGCTTAACCCAAGGTTAAAACCAAGGTTAAGAAAAGAAATCATTGTTTAACCCAAGGTTACAAGGATTTTCCAATTTTATCTTCTAGAAGTTTTATATATTTTTAGGTCTTACAGTTAGGTCTATGGTACATCTATAATTCATTTTAGGTAATTGTTATATACAATACAGGATATGAGTTGAAGGTTGTTGTTGGGTTTTTTTGTTTTTTTGGCTTATGGATGACCAGTTGTTCTAGCACTATTTTGTTGAAAAGACTATTTGGCATCTTTGTCAAAAATCTATGACCCACACATACATATGTGGGTCAACTTCTAGGCTCTCTATTCTGTTTCACTGATCTACAGGTCTTTCCTTTTGTCAATACCACACTGTCTTGATTACTGGAGATTTATAGTAATTCTCGAAATCAGATGGCATGACTCTTCAAATTGGTTCCTCTTTTGCAAAGTTGTATTGACTAATCTAATTCCTTTGCCTCTCATATCAGCTTTAGAATCAGTTTATTGATATCTACAAAAAATTCTGCTGAGATTTTGATTAGGATTATGTCAGATCTATAGATTAGTTTGGGGAAAAACTGACATTTTAACAATGAACATGCTTATCTGTCTTTAAAAAAATTTTTTTTTGCAGAAGGAGACTCACAGACTTAGAGAATGAATTTATGGTTGTGGGGATGGGAATGGGGGGAAAGGATAGTTAGGGAGTTTGGGATGATCATGTACAGACTGTTATATTTAAAATGAATAATAACAAGGACGGACGGACGTATAGCACATGGAACGGGGCTCAATGTTTGTAGCAGCCTGGGTGGCAGGGGAGTTTGGAGGAGAATGGATACATGTATGTATATGCTGAGTCCCTCTGCTGTTCACCTGAAACCATCACAACATTTTTAATCGCCTATACCACAATATAAAATAAAAAGCAAAAAAAAATTTATTGAAGTATAATTGATTTATAATGTTATGTTAATATCTGCTCTACAGCAAAGTGACTCAACTTTATACATACACAGATTCTTTTTTATAATATTTATTTATTTATGGCTGTGCTGGGTCTTCCTTGCTGCGTGGGTTCCTCTCAAGTTGCGGTGAGTGGGCCTGGGGATGCTCTCTAGTTGCAGTGCATGAGTTCTCACTGAGGGGCCTTCTCTTGTTGCAGAGCACAGGCTCTAGGGCATGCGAGCTTCAGCAGTTGCAGCCTGAGGGCTCAGTAGTTGCGATTCCCAGGCTCTAGAGCCCCGGCTCAATGGTTGTGGCACACGGCCTTAGTTGCTCTGCAGTATGTGGGATTTTCCCAGGCCAGGGATCAACTCATGTCTCTTACCTTGGCAGGCAGATTCTTTGTCACTCAGCCACCAGGGAAATTGTACACATCCTTTTCTATATTCTTTTCCATTATGGTTTATCCCAAGGCTATGTGTCTTTCAATATATATAGGTCATTGTTTGTTTTCTCAGTGTTTTCCAGTTTTTACCATACAAATCCTACACATATTTTGTTAGATTTATACTGAAGTATTCCCTGGTGGCTCAAATGGTAAAGCATCTGTCTACAATGTGGGAGACCTCAGTTCGATCCCTGGGTTGGGAAGATCCCCTGGAAAAGGAAATGGCAATTTACTCCAATACTATTGCCTGGAAAATCCCATGGACAGAGGAGTCGAGTAGGCTACAGTCCATGGGGTCGCAAAGAGTCGGACACAACTGAGCAACTTCACTAATACTAATTCTTTTTTGGAGGGCTTCCCAGGTGGTGCTAGTGGTTAAGAACGTGCCTACCAATGCATGAGATGCCGTTTGGATCCATGGGTCAGGAAGATCATCTGGAGGAAGGCATTGCACACACTCCAGTATTCTTGCCTGGAGAATCCCATGGACAGAGGAGCCTGCTGGTCCACAGTCCATGAGGTCGGACATGATTGAAGTGACTGAGCATGCACACACTTTCTATTTTGGGGTGCAGTTTGTGCCTGCTCAGTCGCTTCAGTCATGTCCGACTCTTTGTGACCCCATTGACTGTAGCCTGCCAGGCTCCTCTGTCCATGGAATTCTTCAGGCAGGACTATTGGAGTGGTTAGCCATTTCCTTCTCCAGGGGATCTTCCTGACCCAGGGTTCAGACCCGCGTCTCCTATATTATAGGCAGATTCTCTACTATCTGAGCCATAAGGGAAGCTTACTATATTCAATATCCTGGGATAAACCATAAAGTAAAAGAATACAAAAAAGAATGCATATATGTGTATAACGGAGTCACTTTGCTGGGTATCAGAAATTAACACATTGCAAATCAGCTATACTTCAACTTAAAAATATTTTAAAATATATGTGTTAAAGTCCAGCTCAGTGCTGTGTGATGACCTAGATGGGTAGAAAGGGGGTGGTGGTGGGAGGGAGGGAATATATGTATACATACAGCTGATTGACTTTCAATGTATAGCAGAAACTACGCAATATTGTAAAGCAATTATACTCTGATTTAAAAAAAATAAAAAGGGGAAATAAATATACTAAATTAAAAAAAATAAAAAAGATTGCTTTTCAATTTCTAGTATACGGAAACAAAGTTGATTTTTATATATTGACCTCAAATCCTGCAACTCTGCTAAACCCATTACTTCTAGAAGTTTTTCCTTTGCCAGCTTATATATATTGGTTTGTGGGATTTTAAAAATGATTTTCAAGAATCCTTTACATATTCTGTATATTTATTCATTGGACAAATATTTATTGAGTGCCTGCTGTGTGTTAGATACAATATTAGCACACTAATCTTGAGTCACCTTTGTTTATTACTAAATTCTTCAAGATGCAGTTATGCATCTCAGTTATATAAAAACTTAACTCAGTACCATCCATTAATTTACTTATTCAAAAACTGGATTGAGTGCCTACTGTAGGCCAGGTAATAGTTTAGCCACTGGAGATATAGCACAAAAACAAATAAGAAAAACAAACACACACACAAATGAAGAGCCCTGCTGTAATGGAGAAGAGAGACAATAAACAAGTAAATAAATAAGCAAATTTCAGGTAATGAAAATGCTTTGGAGGAAACAAGTCAAGGTTAATAGGATGGAGGGGACAGTCAAGAAGACACAGAAAAAGGTGGAATTAACTACAGTGGTTGTGGAAGACCTCTCCCAAAGGGCATCATTTAAGCCAAGACCTGAATAAGAAGAACAAACTGAGGCAGGAAGCCTCCAGGGAGAGACAACATTATGTGCAAAGGCCCTGGGGTGAGAATGAGCCCAGCATGACTGAGGCACAGGAGGGGGTCCAGAGTGTCTGGAGTTTCATTAAGCAAGGGACAGTGGTACAAAAGAGACTGAAGGGGCCAAAGGGGCTGCAGGCAGGGAGAGGACGTGATAAGAGAGACTTGATTCTCAGTCCTTGAAAAATAGCAGTGCCTGAGTCAAGTATATCTGACACAAAGGTAAGACAGAGCCCAGCCCTCGAGAGGCTATGATCTACGGTAGAGGCAAACACAGGAACAGATGCAATAGAATGTGCAAAATACTGTAACTGAGGTAGATGTGTAGGAGGGTTGGAGGTGGGAGACAAGAAAGAGGCAAGAATGATCCTTTATTCATATTTTTTAAGACAGAATTTCTATAGCCTTTTATTTAAGCCCCAAAGTAGAAAAATTCCCTTAAAAATAATATACACACACATATAGATTGAACCCAGGTCTCCTGCATTAGAGGCAGTTTCTCTACCGTCTGAGCCACCAGGGAAGCTCACTTGAGAGCTTGGATAGCACCGGACACTGTCTACATGATGTTTTTCCTGTACATACATACATACATACATACCCATGATACAGTTTAATTTATAAATTGCCATAAGAGATTAAAAATAAATAATGATAAAATAGAACAATTGTAACAATCTACTGTAGTAAAAGTTATGTAAATGTGATCTTTCTCTCTCAAAATACCTATTGTACAACTTTAATGCCTTTTCTATCTCAACTAAGCACTTTTCACACACTGTGCTCATAACTTTTGCAGTTTGAGTTGCAACAGCACAACTAGCATGAATTTAATTTTCCTTCTTTACAATTTCACTGATAGAAGCTTCATTCCATAGATCTTAGTGACCTCAGATACATCTTTTTCCTTTCTTCATTAAATCAAGAACTTTCACTTTTTTTACTCAAAGGAATACTTTACTATTTCTCTTTGGTGGATTCAAATTGTGTTCTGTGGCTCTCTGTCATTCATGTGCTCAGTCAAGTCTGACTCTTTGTGACCCCATAGACTGTAGCCCACCAGGCTCCTCTATCCATGGGATTTCCCAGGCAAGAATACTGGAGTGGGTTGCCAAGATCCAGTGGATCTTCCCAACCCAGGGATTGAAATTGTGTCTCTTGCATCTCCTTCATTGGAGGCAGATTCTTCACCATAAGTGTGACTTGCACACAAGCCTTGTGATATCAACAACAGTCATCTGAAAAACCGAAAGCCTACTGAATGACGGATACACAGGACAAAGGGATGATTCACTACCTGGGCTGGACCCAGTGCGATGGTGCAAGATTTCCTCATCTACTCAGAATGGGGCACAGTTCAAAACTTATGGGCTGTTTATTTCTGGAATTTTTCATTTAATGTTTTGACCAAGGGTAACTAAAAATATGAAAAGCAAAACACAGATAAGTGGTGACTATGTATGCATCTAAACAAAATGTATTTTAGTTTTAAATCACAAGTAGCAAGCACATACCTAGCTGTGTAAGGACAGGTGATCCTACCTCTGTTAGATGAAGACTCCCAGGAAAATTCTCAGAGCCAGAGTCAGTCTTTAGGTTCCCTGGGAGTCAGTGGGCAAGGTCACATCTGAGTCCTGGGGAAAGAAGGAAAGAAAAAAGGTTAACACAGGTCTTGCAATAAGTCAGGAAGAGAAAAACAAATATTTCATATTAACACATATAGGTGGAATCTAGAAAAACAGTACAGATGAACCCATTTGCAAGGCAGAAATAAAAGCACACAGGTAGAGAACAAATATAAGGACACCAAGGGGGAAATGGCATGGTGGTGGAGTGACCTGAGAGATGGGGATCGACTTACGTACACTAATACACAGAAAATAGATAACTAATGAGAACCTGCTTTAGAGCACAGGGAACTCTAAATGCTCTGTGGTGGCCTAACTGGGAAGGAAATCCAGAAAAGAAGGGCGATATATACACATATAGCTGATTTTCTTCACTGTACAGCAGAAACTAACGCTATATTGTAAAGCAACTAACCCCTCCCCCAAATAAAGAGGGCTGTAACTCACCCCTTTCCCACTAGAGAATGTCTTTGTCAGACCATTGCTATAATTTTATGGTGGTATTAAGGAGAAAGATTTGGGAGGGTCTACTTAAAATGTGTTTTTAACAGGAATTATCTGCTCTGTTTAGACTGATCATTGCAAATAAATATTGGATTTGTGGATTAAGAAGCATGACCGGCTGGAGAATGGGAAGGGCAGGGAATTTCCTGTGTAATTATTCCCTAACTGCATGAATACATAAACTATAAATAAAGTATAATACAGCTTTCTTTGAGAGCAATTGCATACCTAGCTCAAAACTCATATGTATCTCTGACACCAAAATATGTCCTAACATAGGTGAAAGAGACACTTTTGGAAATTGGTAGTTTTAGAGCCCTCCAGGAAAAGAATGTTCTGTGTTGTATCTGTTGCTTGCCTGTATCCTTTTAATCATTTGTAGTTTGTTGCTATAAAATCTAGGATTCTTATCATCCCATTTGACAGTTGACATTTTGTGTGAACTTGTTACAGTCACCATAATAGGGACATTTGGCAATATTGTAGAATTACCCAGATACTAGATGTCTACCAGAAATGTGGTCAAGAGTTGTCCTCTAATTTGTGTCTCTGAGTTCACCACGGACTCCCTTAGCTCTCAAAAACAAGGTAAACTACCATGAGATACCACTTCACTACTTCACACCCATTTGGATGGCAACTATAAAATACAAAAACAGAATGTAGCAAAATAGCAAGAGTTGATAGGGATGTGGAAAAGTTGGAACCCTTTCTGCATTGTTTGTGGAAATGTGAATTGGTATAGTCACTATGGAAAAGAATATGCAGGATGCTCAAAAAACTAAAAACAGGACTGCTCTTTGATCCATCAACTCCAATTCTCAGTATGGAGCCAAAGGATATGAAATCCCTATCTTAAAGAAATACCAACCTTAAACGTATCTTTTCCTAGGAGTCTTCATCTAATAGAGGTAAGATCACCCTGTCCTTGTAAAACTAGGTCGTGCTTGCTACCCAGTGTTTTAAAACTAAGACACATCTTGTTTAGATACATACAGTAGTCACAACTTACCCATGGTTTCATTTTCCATATTGTCAGTTATCCCTGGTCAACCACAGAATGAAAACATTAAATGAAAAATTCTAGAAATAAACAATCAGTATATTTTAAACTGCACCCCATTCTGAGTAGGTGAGGAAACCTCACGCCATCCTGCGGAGTCCAGGCCTGGTCATGAAAAATAATTAGTTAAAATGGCAAATTTGATGTTACGTCTATTTTACCACAATTTTTTTAAAAAAGAAAAAGGTCAAAGCAGACACATCTGTAGGGTTATGATAAATGTCTCTGCTGACCCAGGGAGCAGGGCATGGAGGGGAGTCAGGCCAAGTGCAGAAAAGACCGGGCCAGTTTCACCCAGACGTGTTGCATTTAGTTTAAGAGAGGACAGTGGCCACAAGCATCATGACAGTGACAGCTCTCTCTTCCTGCCACATTGTTCCATCGAACCCTTTCCATCTGCTGCAGAGCTGTCACCCTGAACACACTCTCTTTGCCACTTCCCTGAGGAATACTTTTACTATTTCCTGTGTTGGATCTCCTGCTTTTTTGGTTGTTGTTGCTGTCTGACTCTTGGTGACCCCATGGACTGTAGCATGCCAGGCTTCCCTGTCCTTCACCATCTCCCAGAGCTTGCTCAAGCTCGTGTATTTTTGAGTCGGTGATGGTATCTCACCTTTTCTGTATCTTTTTTCTAGGTGTATGCCTTCTTTTGGCAGGGCATGCCTGGGAGATTTCTTTCTTAAGCTCATACATTCCAGAAAAAAGCCTTCTTCCTCCCTCATACGCAAAGATAGCTTGGATAAACATGGAATTCTAGAGCAGCATCACTTGTCTTCAGAATTCTCAAGGAATGGCTCCATACCTTCTTGGTTCCGGTCTTGCTGTTACGAAGGGACACCCAACAAGGACCTACTGTATAGCACATGAAACTGCTCAGCATTGTGTGGGAGCTTGATGGGAAGGGAGGGGAGTTTGAGGGAGAGTGTACATTTATGGCTGAAACCCTCCACTGGTCACCTGAAACTATCACATTGTTAATCGGCTATAACCCATTACAAAATAAAAAGTTAAAAAAAAAAGTCTACACCTATTTTGATTGTTCTCTTCTGGGTGACCTATTTTCTCTCTCTCTGTATGTCTTTAAGATCTCATATTTGCCTCCAGTGTTTTTGGAAACATCATGATGTGCATTAGTGTGATTCTCATTCATTACACCGTGTATCCTTTGAATCCAGTGATTCCTCTTCTTCGGTTCTGGAAATTTTTAGTGACCTGTTTTATCATGATTTATCTTTTTTTTTTTAATCTTCTTATTCACACAGTCTTATCCTGGACTTATCAAAGTCTTTCTGGACTGCTCCTCTATTTTCTTGTCTTTTTACCTCTGTCATTTTGCTCCACTATCTGGGAGATTTTCTCAGCTTTATCTCCTAACTTCTCTTTTGCATTATTTTTATTTCTGCTGTTAAAAGCTCTTTTTCCAAAAGCACTTTGTGTTTTCTAAATTGTCCTTTATTACTGCATCCTGCTCTGACTTAGAGGATGCAGTATTTCTCTCTCTCTCCAGATATTTATTACAGTTTATGGCGATGAAGTTGTTTTCTCCCTGAATAGCCTGTTTCTTTCTAGTTTTGTTTTTTATTTGTTAATTATGATTAGTGAAGGCATTTGTAAGCTGTCTGGGAATCTTGGTTGTCTGCTCATGATGGGGGAGCTAAAATGCTGATGGATTCTCTGAGGGCATGGTTAGTCCTTATTAACTCTGAGCATCCCTCTAGGGTGATCTAAGTATGTTTTGGGGGGACTTTGGTGCTCGTATCCTAGAGTCATTCCTCCTAAGCTGGCCAGATATCCCCAACCCCATCTCTTGCTTCCTAGAAGACATTTCAAGTCCCCAGCCTAGAGGTAAGTGTCTAGACACCAATGTTCTGGAGGTCCCTGTGAAGTACCCAGTACACTTGCAGTCATTTATTTCCTCATTATCGACATGGTTCCCAATCGTACTTTAAAGAGAAAAGGAATTTGTTTAGTGGATGAGTTACAAATCTTTCTCCATGAAGAGACAGCACAAACAGAAATCACCTTTACAGAGCTCAGGGAAGCTGAGACAGAGGAAGAAGGGTTAGGCTTACACTGTGTCTAGTGGACACCTCTCCTGAATCATCTCTCTTTGGCTTCACTGGCAACCTTAAAAATCCAGCACTAGGGGTTTCCTATATGACTAAGCTCTTCACTTTTTAGAAACTGTAAGCGCGTGTCTTATGCTTTTAAAACTTCACTCCCACTTATTTATTGTGAGCAGGTGAGGTGCACCAAATCTATTTACTATTGATGTGTCTCAGATTAACAAAGCACGTGACTCACAGAACCTTATTTCCCCAACACTCGTCAGGGATCCCTCCAAGTTCCCAGAAGGAATATTCCCTCGACCTCCCCTCTAACTCTAGGCTCTGAAACTTGGCTTTATGAGGAAGAATCTGAAAAATAACCAAACCTAATATGACTCTATGCAGAGAGTCACTAACCATGAAAATATCTTAGGTAACCAGAGGCTTCCAGCAACACCTTTGGCAAACAGGATGAGGAATGAAGCCACCATGCGTTTGCTTCCTTGATTTCATTCAAGACTCATTTGTTAGACCTCAAATTATTGCCTTGCAGGTATCACCCAGTCTTGAAAGATGAGAAGGTAGAGAAAGAAAGAAAGAGGGTTCCAGGCTGGAAAGAATTGTCAGAGAAATTGGAAGGTCTGAAGGATGAGGGTGGGTTTGTGAGCTGTGATGGAGAGTGAGCAGTGGTTGGCAAGGGATAAGTGAGACAAGTCAACCTAGGAGATGACTAGAGGCAACAAGAGGAGGGAGGACGAAATCCAAATTGGGGTGATTTAGGAGATGAATGAGAGCCAACGGCACCAAGCAAGGAGCCCGAGATGATAATAAAAACAGCAACTGAATAATCAATGGTAATTAGTATGTCAGATGCTTTAATCCATTATCTCCAATCTTTATCCAACCTCCCAGCAAAGCATCATCACTCGCATAATACAGATGCAAAAGCAGAAGGTCTGAGGAATCCAGCGTGGCACAGTCTGCATGCTTCTAGAGTCCAGCTGCCTTTTATCACTCCATACTACCTCCCAATTCATGCCACATTACCCACTGATTCAGCCAGCCAGACACCTACTACCTACAAACTGCAAAGCTGCATGATGAAAACGCCAAAAAATATTTGTCACCAAGTGGCAGAGATCCCTACATTCTTTTATTTATTTTTTCTATAAGAAAGATTTTATTTTAATGGAAAATGTTATTTCCAATAACAAAGCAATAATCTGGTTTGAGGGATGCTGATGGCTGATTCATGTCAATGTATGGCAAAAACCACTACAATATTGTAAAGTAATTAGCCTCCAACTAATAAAAATAAATGAAAAAAAAAACTATTAAAAACACTGAGAGTCTTCGAAAGAATGGCTGACTCCGATAGCACCTACATTCTTTTACAATCCATTTACTTTCTCAAAATCTTGTTGATAGGACTGCTAGCACCACTCCAGTTCTTTGATGTCTTTCCTATGTGAGTTGACAGAGGCTCAGGAAAGCCTTCCTGACTCCTCATCTCACACACTCGTCATCAGCTCACAAATGGGGTCAGGGAAGCTGTCCTTCAGACTGATGGAATCTGCCACCCAAACCAGTCAAGAGTAGGAGTAACAGCCCTCCAGTGTAAGGTAAGACGTGCTCCAGGGATCCGAAGGACTGCTTGGTGCCCTTAGCTGTTATTTAGATTCATAACCAACTGTCGCCAACGGGGGACATGCCAAAAAAGCATCTTGCCCCTCATAATAGCAGCCATGTGATTACAGCCTATTATGCATTGAAGGATATGGACAGGAACAATTCAGCAAGTTCCTGGGTCAAACTTCAAAAGCATGAAGAATTTCAACTTCTTAGTTACATCACTGACTCCATGGACATGAATTTGAGCAAACTCGGGGAGATAGTGAAGGCGATAGTGGCGTGCTACAATCCACGGGGTTGCAAACAGTCAGACATGACTTAGCAACTGAACAACAACAAGTCCCACTCCTTCCTTTCTCAATGCGTTCAGGGAAACATGTAGGCCTTTCTCATGATGTTTCCTGAACTTCTAGATGTTTCCTGAAGCTTTCATCTACCAATCCTGTTTACTAAGCTCTAGCTACACTGGACTCTTTCTTGAATTCTCAAGTAAGTTTGCAGGTGCTATTACTGCTTCTTGGAAAGCTTTCCTCCAACTCTTTCCTGGGTTGCTCCTTTTTTTCTCTTTTTATTGCTATCGTGAGCATCTTTTTTTAAAATTGAAGTATAGTTGATTTACAATACTGTGTTAGTTTCAGGTGTATAGCAAAATGATTTGGTTACATATATATATATATATATATATATATATATACACACACACACATTTTCAATTATTTTCCACTATAGGTTATTACAAAATATTGACTATAGTTTTCTGTACTATACAGTAAATCCTTATTGTTTCTTTTATATACAGCAGTGTGTATATGTTAATCCCATGCTCCATATCCCTCCCCCCTCCTCCCCTTTGGTAAGCATAAGTTTGTTTTCTATGTCTGTGAGTCTATTTCTTTTTTGTAAAGAAGTTTATTTGTATCATTTTTTTTCAGGTCCCACATATAAGTGATATCACATATTTGCCTTTCTCTGTCTGACTTCATTTAGTATGGTAATCTCTAGGTTCATCCATGTTGGTGCAAATTGCATTCTTTCCTTCTTTTTTATGGCTGGAGAATATTCCATTCTGTATATGTACTACATCTTCTTTATCCATTCTTTGGTCAACGGGCACTTAGGTTGCTTCCAAGTCTTGGCTACTGTAGTGTTGCAATGAACATTGCATGTATCTATTTGAATTAGAGTTTTTGCCTTTTTCTGGATATATGCCCAGGAATGGGATTGCTGGGTCATATGGCTGTTTTAGTCCTAGTTTTTAAAGGACTCTCCAACTGTTCTCCATAGCGGCTATACCAAGTTACATTCCCACTAACAATGTAAGAGTGTTTCCTTTTCTCTACATCCTCTCCAGGCTTTATTGTTTGTAGGTTTTTTGGATGACCATTCTGACCAGTGTGAAGTGGTACTTCATTGTAGTTTTGACTTGAATTTCTCCAATAATGAGCAATGTGGAGTGGAGCATCTTTTCATGAGCCTTTTGGCCATATGTATGTTTTCTTAAAATTTAAAATCTTAAAATTTCTTAAAATTCTATTTAGATCTTCTGCCTATTTTTTGATTGGGTTGGTTTTTTTGGATATTGAGTTGTATAAATTATTTGCATATTTTGGAAATTAAGTCCTTATCGGTCACATTGTTGCAAATATTTTCTCCCCAGATTTGCTCCTTCTTATCTCTAAGCTCAGTTTGAAAGCCACCTTGTAGGTGAGACTCCAGTTCAACTATCCTAACTAAAGTAGGTTCTTCCTGTAATCCTCCTGCTCAGCTCCTGCTTTCTACCACAGTATTTATTACAAATTAAAGCCACTTTTGTTTTTCTGTTACTTTTTGAGTTGATGTCCTTGCACTTGTGTGAGCTCTGTGAAGGGATGGGGGTATCTGCCTTGGATGCCATTGTGTGCCCTGCACTCAGCATAGTGGCTGACAAAAATAGAAATTCAGTATATATGTGAGGAGCAAATGAAGTCAAATTACACACACGGTGTCACACTGCACATTCTAACACAGAATTGACATTTCTGAAGCCTTAAAATTCTAGGTAGATGCATTTCTATATAGAGGAATTTTAACTCTGCCTTCTAGACCAATAGACCTTCTAGGTTAATTTCTAATTATGAGAATCCTATGGGATAATATTTACTGATTTCCTCATGAATAAGTGTCTCCTACTGATATGTCTATATTTTTCATGAATGACAGATAAGATTTTGATTCAAATGAATCACAATGGGGACTGTGTTCTGAAATTCTAAACTGCTAAACAGGCAGACCAAAGTATCACATGGCTCTTTTCCCATCACTTGTCAAAGTATTAATCCTTGAAGGTGTTTTAACTTTTGGTTTCACAAACAGTGAATGTTCGTTTGAAACTGACTTACTGATAGCCTGCTTCCTGAAATGGAAAATTAAAGTATTTCAGCTACGATATCATAGTTTTGCTTTCATTCTGGGATACAAGCAATCCATCCAGATTAGCACAAATCTGCAGCTTCAAAGAACTGAGGCTGGACTCAACAAAACAGAATTTACTAAACTAATTTTATAAAAATTTGGAATTTGGAGCCACTGCCCTGGTACAGTGTATTATCAGGCACTGTTTTGTGCCATTGCCAAGCAACAGGTGACCTTGTCATTTCTTTAGTTGGTTCTGCTGTGACTCTTCATATTCCTTTGTTTTGTATTGCTTTGCCTCCTTTTCCAGGACCTATTTCTCCCCCTGCAAGTTTGATGTTGGTGTCTTCTAGAGCTCTGCCCTCAACTTGCTTCTCCATCTCTACTTTCTCTGTAAGCCCTCTGGCTGCACAGTTTCATTGCTTCAATCCCCATCTGGTTGCTTATAGAACCCAGCCCAATTCTCCATCTTCAGCCTGGGAATCTCCCCTTAAGTCAAAGATCTATTTTCCCACCAGCCTAGTGAATAAATTCTCCTGAATTTTCTGCAATCAACTTAGACTTGACATTTATCAGATCGAACTCACTAACAATCCTTAAGCTTCAAAGAAATTCCTGCTCCCCTTCTTTTGAAAGATACCATTATTCACCAGTTGCTCAACCCCAAAACCTGGGGATCACACTCCACCTATCCATTTTCTTTACCCCCACATCTTATCACACTTCAAATTCTTTAAATTTTCCTTGTGAGACATTTCTTAGACTTATCTCTACTAGTTTATGTTCTTTTCTTTGGTTCGGTCTCAGATAATAAAAAGAGCAAATACTTGTTAAACTTTAGATGAGCGCTGCTCTAAAGATTTGTGTAAGTTTCTACTTAATCCTGCCCAACTATCTCATCAGTCATTATTATTACAACTCCACTGGATGAGAATGAGGCACAGAGAAGTTGAGTAACTTGCTGAAGCCAGTAATGAACAGAACTGGGGTTTGAATGCAGGAATCCATGTTAACTATCGGTTATGCGGCCTCCTTGTGGCTTTGCTGGAGAAGGAAATGGCAACCCACTCCAGTACTCTTGCCTGGAAAATCCCATGGGTAGAGAGGCCTATGGGGCTATAGCCCACGGGGTTGCAAAGAGTCAGATAAGCCTGAGCAACTGGGCATGCAGCCTCCACAGTCTAACCTGGACTCCTGCATCTATCTCCAAACTGTTCCTGCTGCTTCTTCGGTCTCCTCCTAAAGACCTTTCACACAGCCCCCCAAAGGATCCCTCAGTAATGCAAACTGGATTACACTTGCTTCACCCATTCAGTGGTTCCTCATCTTCTCTAAGGCAAAGTCCAAACTTCTCTTCATGACCTGTTTTGCCCTTCATGATGCCCTCTGGGTGAGCTCTCTGAGCCCCACCCCTGTAGCTCAGTCATAGACATAATCTAGGGGCTGACCTTTCCTTTTGTATGTACTTACACGGCCACACCCAATCCCTTTATCATCCTGGTAAACATCAATCCAGCCTTCAAGATTCAAATATCACCCTTTCTTTATTTCCTTTTCTAAAAAATAAAGTGATCATTTCTTTGACTTCCCTTACTACCTGTATCATTTTAATAGAAATGATCTCATTGCAATATCGCTATTTGCTAGTAACCTTTGTCTGTAACCTGGACTGTGAGATTGTTGAGGGAGGGACAATGTTACAGACTAGTTTACATGCCAGACATTATTTGGTGTCTATACAGTTTCTAACACATAGTAGGTGTTCATCAAACACTTAGCTATGGTCTAAGGGGTAAGAAACTTGGATCTGAGAATATGAGCTTAAACATTAGAGTAGAATCTACCCAAAGAATTTGATATACATAATTCCTAGAAATTTCTAATCACCCATCTAATACTTAATTCTCTTCTACAAAATTCACTCATTCAATACACATTTCTTGAGTGTCTGTTAAGAGTCAGTACCATGCTAAGATGAAGGCAACACAAAGAAGAACAAGGCACAGAGTCTATTTATGAGAGGAACACATCTTTTCAAGGGCTTAGTCTAAGTAAAAAAGGAACAGGCAGTATCCATACAGTATGTAAGGAGACATGGGGGGCTGTAAGAGCACAAAGAGGTATCAAAGCCAGTGTGGTGGGCTGAGCAGAGTGGTGGCAAGACCTTCAAGTGAAGAAGGGCAGGACACTAAAATTCTAGAGGACAAAGAAAGCACTGACTTTTCTGAGTTCTAATGTAACTCAATCTTGCCAAATAGGGTAAGCAAGAGACAGAAGAAGGGCTTTGTATGTCATGCTAAGGACCTTTGGCTTTATCCTGAAAGTTACGGGGAGTTATGAAAGGTTTTAGGCCAGGCAGTAATATAACTGATATGTGTATTTAGAAAAACTACCTTGGCAACTGGAAGCAGGTGAACAAAAAGCTGTCCAGTAATCTAGGTAAGAGAGAGTGAGATTCTGGCTGGACATCTCTGCAGTGGAGAATGGGCAGTAGGCAAATGTGAAATAAATTAGTGACGTAGAATCAATACAAACTGTGACTGGATATGGAGAGTGAGAAAAATGAGAGGAAGGGGTCAATTTCTGGCTCCCACACTGGGGGGATGACAGAGCCGTGCATGGAGCTGTGGCGAAAGAGAAGAGGTCCACATTGGTTGGGGGAGAAAGTGAGTTCTGGTTTGTGAATTATACAGAGCTAGTATTACATCTAAGTGGAGAATCCAGACAAATTCAGGGAGGAAAAAGAGTTCTGAGTTGGAGACAAAGCATGAAAAACCATCAACATGTAAATGTTCAAGAAGGGGGAGATAAAAAGAGCAAACTAGTGGTGGTTGTTGTTCAGTTGCTAAGGTGTATAGGACTTTGTGACCCCATAGACTGTAGCCCACCAGGTTCCTCTGTCTATGGGATTTCCCAGGCAAGAATACTGGAATGGGTTGCCATTTCCTTTTCCAGGGGATCTTCCTGACCCAGTGATCAAACCTGCATCTTTTGCATTGGTAGGCTACTGAGGGGAAAGAAAGAAGGGAGGGGCAAGACCAGGGTTAAGAGATGAAGAGATACAAACTACTATGCATAAAATAAATAAGTGACAAGAATATATTGTATAGCATAGAGAAATATATCCATTATTGTATAATAAGTTTAAATGGAGTATGATCTATACAAATATTGAAACTCTATGTTGTACACTTGAAACAAACATTGTAAATCAACTATACTTCAACAAAAATAAACAAATAAAGGAGAGGGGAAGGACTAAGGATGAACTCCTGAAGAATATTCATGCAAGGCATCAGAGGAAATGCTAGTGAAGTGACCAGGCAAATGCTCAGATGTCCATATTTACAGAAGTCACAAAGTCAAAATGCTGTCAGATACATAGATACTGGTATTTGGGGGTCAGGGGGAGATATGTTAAGGCAGGTTTGCTCTACACAATCAGTCTGCTCACCACTAAACCCATGGTTTTTCAATGGCCAGAAGCAATCTTTACCAAGGCTATAACTCTAATGAATGGAGGACATGACTTTTTTTTTAATCTCTGATATAAAGTCAGGGAGATTAAACGTAGTTGAGGGATAGTATGAACACAGATATGGAAGAAATCATTATCCCTTACAGCAAACTCTTGTTGACTACTTCCCTAACTTGCTAAGTATTTATATATTTGATTTCATCTAACCTCCAGAATATATATTTTCAGATTTTCACTTTTTGAGGAACACTGCTGTATCCTGTGAAACATTAATAGTACACAAGTCCTAGCATTTCTATTGTGTTGAAGTTTTATTATGTTTTCTAAAAGAGTGAGGGAGAGCATGCAAGCAGGAACACTGAAGCCTTTCTTAAAAATTTATTTTGCAGCCTTCTGCAGTAATTCTTTGGTTCTCATGGCTAGGAGTGTTTATCTATGCATTTATGTAATATGCAGTCCCACAGTATCCAAGCACCTGAAAAATCTAATTAGCCTGGCCTTGATTGACTGCGTGCAGGATAATGCTGTCGTCCTCACTCTGTTCTTCATCTCCTGCAGCGTGCTTACTGATACGAAAATGAAGACACAGTAAGAGTTTCCATGAGCAGCTGCCAAAAGGGCTTCTTATGGTATCCTGTCCACATAGAATAATTGCCCATAAATAAGGAGATCTCTCCACCAATCAGGGACTAGGAAGTAGACTGTACCCAAGGAGAAATCACAGCAGCAAGTTTTAAGACTATAACCCAGTTATACCATTAGCAGCAGAACATTTTTCAATTTTTCCTGGGGATAGCCCACTAGCAAACAACATTATATAGGCAGGGGCTACAGTGAAAGCACCAGGAAGAGAAAATTTAAGACATGTTTTGTTTTCTTATTATTTAACAAATAATGTTGCTACCACTTACGGCACTGGCATGGAAACTCTACAAAACTCATCCTATAGGAATGTACCCTTTGCAGAGTTATGAGAATTTGACTGGGATGTTGATTAATGGACCTGAGCAGGGGCAGGTTTATCATGAAGCTGATGAAATTTAAGCTTTCCAGCCCCTCACTAGCTTGGGCCAGTTCCAAAGTCCTGAGTTCATTATTTTGTGGTTATCAGTTTGCATTCTTTAAAGAGGAGCCCAAAAGCTGCACAAGCTTCAGCCCTCATAAAATCCCAAACTGTCCCTGGTCAAGAGCAGAAGTTGTTCCCTATGGTTGAGCCCCACTAGTTGTTCTACAGAACTCATTTTCCCCCATTCCTTTCAATGATTCAACCACCCACTCCCACTCCATGTTTTAGCTGGGTGTGACTTCCCACCTAGAGCCAATATTTCCCAGTCTCATGAGAAGACAAGGAGGGCCATGTGACTAGGATTTTGTCAGTGGAGTATGAGCACAAGTAATGTGAGGAATGCCAAGGATATCCCCTTTCCTTTTTCTCTTTCCCCTTTTCGGCTGGCTAGAATACAGGCATTCATGGAGCAGCCATCTTGGATCCAGGTAGACCACATACTTCTGGACTGTTACTTGAGACCTCTAAGTTTATATTTGCTGAAGCCTCTGTCCTTTGAGGGTCTTTTGTTACAGCAGCTTAGCCTGTATCCTTCACTGCCAATGGGCTGACTGGGTCAGGATTTATTTCGGAGGCAATTTGCAATGGAAAGAGTGGGCAGAAGAAGGCTGAGTCAAAGTCCTCGAAGGATATTGAATGCTCAGACTCCAGAGAGACAGCTACAAACATGAGTGGCCAGGTGTGGGATCAAGATTAGGAGAGAATTCAGAGTCAGGAAACTGATGGACACAGGACGAGAGTGGGAGCACCATGCTTAGGGGGTGGTGCATTGTCTTTTGGTGCCTATGACTTGACATTGGGGCTGAGGTGTATTATTGACTTAGGTCAGGAAAGGAGTCTAAGAGCAAAGAGACCCCCACCTGACCCCAACTCCCCTGCCCCAGCTCATGGAACCAAGGGTGAGTAAGCAAGGGTGATCCTGAGCTATCACAGGCTGTTTAGTGGTCCTGCAGTGGCCTTCCCACTGTCCTCCTCCTAATGGGACTGACTACCCTTATTATACCCTTTCTCGTATGGAGAGTTAATGAGGACCTAGAAAGAGTGAGTAAGCAGATGACAATGGAGATGTAAGCCAAAAGACACTAAGGATGAAGACTGTCAGAAAACAGTCAGATAGAAAGTGAAAGTGTTACTCAGTCATGTCCAACTCTTTTCAACCCTATGGACTGTAACCCGACAGGCTCCTCTGTCCATGGGATTCTCCAGGCAAGAATACTGGAGTGGATTGCCATGCCATCCTCCAGGGGATCTTCCCAACTCAGGTATCAAACCCAGGTCTCCCACATTGCAGGCAGATTCTTTACCATCTGAGTTAGAGCCACCAGGCAAAAGAGGCAGAGAGAAGAATAAGGATAGTCAGTCGTGGATGGAGGAGCTGCATCTGGAGCAAGGCTCATTTGCTCTTAGCTTCCCAGACCTTTGCATGGAGCATCAGAGCTAGTTCTATATCCCACACTTTGTTACTTCTTAAGACTGCCTTAGTTTACAGCTCTGAAAAGATATCTCACCCCGTTTACTTCCCTGCGTAACCCTGCAATGCTCGAGCAAGTTCGGTTGCTTCGGTTGTGTCTGACTCTTTGTGACCCCATGGAAGAAACCCACCAGGCTTCCCTGGCCATGGGGAGTCTCCAGGCAAGAATACTGGAGTGAGTTGCTATGCCCTCCTCTAGGGAATCTTCCCAATCCAGGGATCGAACCCAGGTCTCCCACAATGCAGGTGGATTCTTTACTGTCTGAGCCACTGGGGAAGCTCTAACCCTCCAGTAAACCCTGTTAACTGAGGTAAACTAAGCTGATTTAAAGATACAAAGCTGAGATAGCCAGAAAAACATGCATTTTATCTCCTGTAAATTTCATATTTCTATCTCAATCTGGATTCACTATCTTCATGACAGAGCTAACAAATAAAGGAGAATAAAAGTGGGGCCAAAGGTGTTTTTTTTTTTTTTTTGCTCACAAAGGTTGAAGTTGGAAAAGTCAGGAAAAGTGATAGAGTGTGCGTATTCTTCTTTGCATATAATTTGTCCAGCCGAACCTCATAGCAGAATGACACTGTGTCATTGTTCATGTTCACAGCAGATACAAATTTGGAATAGTTTATGTATATTTAGTCTCACTGCTGGAAGAGCTGTTAGAACATGATATGCTATTCTGATTCCCTCCCGTGGATGCCAGCTCTGTTGGAGGGAGGGGGAAGGTTTACACTGTGTTCTGAAGACATTCTCCTGAAAGGAGCTATTTTCCTGAAGAGCAAAGATGATTGCCTCGCCTCACCTGGCAGTCATCTTCAGAGTTCATGGTCATTTTACCTTATCTGATTTGCTTACAACACCTCGGGAGACAAAAGTGAGTGAGCCAAAAAGGCCTTCTCTTAATTTCAGAGAATGAAACTATCCAGCATTCGGCCCTGTCTCCTACACTTCCTCAAGGCCTATTCTCATCACCACCTCAATCAGCCTCTTTGACATCCTCATTGGTACTTTGGGGCTACTGCTTTTGTGCCACAATCTCTGCATCTGAACCTCCATCCTTCTGTCAGCCAAGACTCAGCTTACACCCCAGGTCCTATCTGAATTGGGGTAGAGGGAGAATCTTTCTTGAGCTACAAGTCCTGGCATGTACCACATGCTGCCTAGAAAGACAGGTAACATGTTTCCAGCCAGGTGCTGGGTACTATTTATATAAGATGGATTTTGCAGGCTTTCCATGCCATTGTCAAAGGTAGTTAGCCACATTTTGCTAAAAATAAGAAAACAAAACATGTCTTAAATTTTCTCTTCCTGATGTTTTCACTATAGCCCCTGCCTATGTAAAGTACTCTGCTTTTCAATGGGAAGAGTGTCAAGCAGACCATCGCCTTGTGGACCAATCAAACCTGCCACCTATTTTATTGGAATACAGCCATACCTATATTATGGCTGTTTTTGTGATTCAACAGCAGAGTTGCAAAGCTAAAATTATGTACTCTCTGGTAGTTTCAACAAAGTTGCTGACCCCCTGAACTAGAGGAAAGCCATCATGCCCAATCTAGCATCTGATGCAGGAGAAACATGCAGGAAATTCTTACTGAAGGAAGGAAGGATGGAAAGAGGATAGGGAGATAGAACAAATGACCCCCAAATTCACATTTCACGTGATGAGATATGAGGAAGAATGAGATTGAAATCAGAATATACTCGGGACTGGCAATTTCAAATAAGGAGACTGGGAGATTGAAGGGCATGGGATTAAAGGGGTTGTTTTAGGTAATTATTGCTGGATTACAAAATACTCCAAACTTAATGGCTTAAAACAACTATTTTATTCTATTCCATAATTCTGCAGACAGTGGTTGGCTGGCTGCCCCTTCTGTTCCATATGGCATCAATGGAGATCACTGGTTGTATTTAGCTGGCAGTCAGGCTGAAGGTCCAATTCAGCTGTATTACTTGTCTGGTGCCTTGGTGGAGTGGTTATAAGTGGTTACAAGGCTGAGATTGTGCACCATGTCTACACATGGCCATTTCAGCCTGGGAGCTTCAGTGGAACTAGACTTCTTAACGTGGCAGCTCAGGGCCCCAAGAGCAAGTGTACCAGTGAATAAGGCAAAAACTACAGTGTATTTTTTTACCTAGCTACAAAAGTCACATAATGACCCTTCACCATACTCTGTTGGTTGAAGCAGTCATGAACCTGCCTAGATTCAAGGAGAGGGGACAAAGATATCTACCTTTCAATAGGAAGAGTATCAAAGAGTTTGTGTAAACTCTTTGATCATGGCTTACAACCAGTTTGGGGACAGGATATCATTGGGGGCAGGCAACCAACATTTACTAAAGACTACATCGTATTTCAAAACCTTATGAGAAAGATGTTATTATTTCCATTTTACAGATTAAAAAAATTCACACATACAAAAATTAAATGACTTATAACTGACTTACACAAAGTGCCTGGGCTAGTGAGTTAGAGACTTGGGATTTCAACCCAGACCCATCTTATTTCAAATCCGAAGCTTATGCCATTATACCATGAGTCTATCAAAGAGAAAGGAGAAGAGTCACCTATGGCAGACAGTACAATGATGGGGGCTATAAGGGCTTAAAGGGAAAAGACCATGGTCTTACTGTGTTACTCTTGGGGAATAGAGGCACTGGTGGCAGGAGGAGCCCAGTGTCCTTCTGAGAAGACAGTGTACCAAGGTGTGACACCACCTCCTGCAAGCCCAGTCCACGAGATGCCAGATGTCCTATCTGTTCTCCAGTTCCTAGTCAGCTGTCCCAGGCAGTCTCTGCCCAAGGTCACACACCTTTGACAGCCAAAGAGGGCGATGTTGATGAAACAGCTCAACCATCTCCTGTGTAGCAGACTACTCTCATACCTCTGCTTTCGGACTCAGCCCCTCACACAGGTAGGTACAGGCCACCTCCATTCTGATGTTCCCCCATCACAGATTCAGCATGTCACATAGAACATCATTTTCCCAGTGCAAGCTTCTGCTCCTCCCTCTCTCCATTCCCAGGCTGGTGTGGAAGGCTTCCAGTTCCTGATCCCGCAGGTAACAAGCTTGGAGGTCATAACTCCATCCAACAAGTAAAAAGTTGAACAGACTGAAAAGTAAACAACTCTTCTTCCATCTGCAGCAGAGGGAGGACATGAGGCAAACCAGTGCCTCCGAGATTAGAGAGACAGGCAAAGACAGGCGGCTGGAACTCACAGAACAGAAACTGCCACAGTAACCAGCGCCTCGACGCCGGGGGAGGAAAACCTGAACTGTAATTGACAAACTGCTGGGGACTCAGCAGGGACAACTCCTAGAGTCACAAACTTCAGGGAGACACAGCTGGGGCTCTCACAATACTGTGAGATCTACCTTGAGGAACTCAACTAGGTTACCATAACAAATATTGGGGAAAAAAATCTTCTTATGAAATACATCATAATTTCACCAATATTGTAAAATAGCCCAGGACACTCTATTCTTAACAAGGCCTGCCCTCAGGAGAACTAGTTAACTGGAACCTAACCTGCTGGGATATTATCAGAGCCTAACTAACCTAGGGAAAGGGAAATGCCCAATTCCATCCCACTCTCACCATCCTGTCCCATCTAAGGTGGGAAGAAAGACTGAGAAACATTTGTGAAGCTCACTGTCCAGGGTCATAGGCCAAAGACTGAGACCTAATCATAGGGCTATAAAATGTTTCCTCTCTCCCACACCCCACCACCACATTACTACAGGCATATTTTCAGCAGCTTCTTTTACCTGGTACATCATGTCCAGCTATCAATAAAAAATATATGTCATACTAGAATGCAAAACACACAATTTGAAGAGATAGAGAAAGAATCAGAGCCAGACATGGCAGGGATGTTGGGATGACCAGCCCAGCAAGTCCTCACTGACTATTTGTTTGCTTCTCTGGTGGCCAGGGAGAGTGTAGCATGGTATTTTAGCACATAGGCTTGGTACTGTACTGACTGGGTTTGAGTCTCTCTCTGTTGGCTTTTTCTTGGTTATTTGATTTCAGGCAAGTTATTTCATCTCAGTGAACTTCAGCTTACTCAACTGTGAGATGGCAACAATAATAGTACATCCTTAGAGCATTTTTAGAATTGCTATTAAAGTGCTTAGAATAGCACCTGGCACATAGTAGGCACACAGTAAATGTTTGCTCTCATATCCAGTCAATCTCCAGGTTCAAGTAGATTTTCATGTATTCGGGCTCCTTTCTATTACCGCCATCACCATCTTAGTCCAGATCCTAATGATTTTATCCTTATACAACTGTAATAGTTTCAAACAGAGGAAACAAGTGCTTTCCCTTCTACATTCTTCACTCAGCTAGTTAAAATTATTCCCCACTTATTGACCCACTATATACTAGGCACTGCATTAAGTATTTTGGAGACATTATCTATAACCTCTGCAACACCTCCCTATGGTGAGTATTCCTTCTTCCTTTGCAGATGGAAACACTGGAATCAGAGAAGTATTATAACTTGGTTAAGGTCACACAGCTAGTAAATGGAAGAGTCAGGATAAGAAACCTAGTGATCTTCTTTTATTACACCACACCTTACTCTTTTATGACATCATACTTTAAGATTCAACATGTCATCTCCCTGCTTAGAAACTTATTAAGCAAATCAGTGACTCAAAGACCAGAGACTAGAAACTTTCAAAGGTTTTATACTACATACAGAATTTATTTTAACCTAATGTTTAAACATACAACACTATAGCCCCAAATTAATTTTTTCATCTAATTGTGATTACTTCTTAGTTCCAAGCCTCTATTCTCATCAGGCTTATCTACTCACCACCCCACTACAGACCACAGCCAACACCTGTTAGGAATCTTGTGACACTCACCCAGCTGGAATGCCAGCTTCATATCCACCCAGTCTATTTGTACCCATTATTCAGCTCATATCTCAAACTTTACTTCCTCCACAGGGCCAACCTAATTGTCTAGAACTAAAAAGGGTGTGAGATTTCACCCTATTGGCAAGATGACAATTTAACAAGCTACAATTTCATGGATTTTCAAGGATTTTCAAGGCAGAAGCCATGAAACTCCTGTGTCAGAGACAGAGGATAGTCTTTTGTCTTTTTTTTAACAACAGTAATAGTAATAGCCAGAGTATTAGCATTTTGTGCCAGTTTCCCAAGTCCTGGTGCCTGTAGGGTAACATGAAGGGGATCAGAGACCTGCATACACAGTAGGCTGCATTGCAGGAGAGGAACACAGAGCCTAGAGAACTTGAAGCTTTTATAGTGGGCAGTAAGCATGGTCCCCTTTTACTATCTTTATCTTCCAATGCTGTAACCAAATCTGCACTTTGCTTCATAGAGATTTTGTCTCTATCTGCCAATGTTGTTCACAGTACAAGCATGCTTAGAGATACAGTCCAGAACAAAGGCATTTAGTGGCTCTGCTCACAGTTCAGTTCAGTTCAGTTGTGTCCAACTCTTTGTGACCCCATGGACTGCAGCACGCCAGGCCTTCCTGTCCATCACCAACTACCAAAGTTTACTCAAACTCATGTCCATTGAGTTGGTGATGCCATCCATCCATCTCATCCTCTGTCATCCTCTTCTCCTCCTGTCTTCAATCTTTCCCAGCATCAGGGTCTTTTCCAATGAGTCAGTTCTTCATATCAGGTGGCCAAAGTATTGGAGCTTCAGCTTCAGCATCAGTCCTTCCAGTGAATATTCAGAACTGATTTCCTTTAGGATGGACTGGTTGGATCTCCTTGAAGTCCAAGGGACTCTCAAGAGTCTTCTCCAACATCACAGTTCAAAAGCATCAATTCTTTGGTGCTCAGCTTTCTTTATAGTCCAACTCTCACATCCATACATGACTACTGAAAAAACCACAGATGGATCTTTGTTGGCAAAGTAATGTCTCTGCTTTTTAATATGCTGTCTAGACATTTGGAAATATGAGAAGCCATGGAGAATGGTCTCCCAACACTGACAGCCCAGGCTACATTGATATTGCCTTTTTCTGAGTCTCTAGACAGTATTTCTCTAACTTGAGTGATGTACAAAGCCCTTCTGCAAAAACAAAGTTCCATAGACTTCCTGAGGTTAGCTTACACACTTCTATTGTAACATCATTTAAGTACAACTAAACCTAGGCATACTTTAATTGTGCTATAGCTCTTACACACTAGGCAAATGGAAAAATGTATAAATTAAATGCAATCTAAAACAAGAAGACCAACTGATTTGATATTTATAATATGAAGCTAATGTTTACAAATTATTATTTGGCTAAAACTAAATTGTGATGTAAGTTTTAATGTTAACATGGTAAACAATTTTCAGCTCCACTCCTTGACCTCTGGGGAGGAGAGACCAGCTGGGGTGAATCAATAGCCAGTGGCCAATGATTTAATTAACCATGCCTATGTAATGAGAGCTCCATAAAAATATAAAAGGATGGGTTTCAAAGAGGTTCTGGGTTGGTGAATGCACCTGCATGCCTGGAAGGTGGATGCACCCCAGTTCCATGAGGACAGAGGTCTTGTGCTCCAGACCCTTATGGACTTTGCCTTGTGTCCCCCTTCAATTGGCTAGTCTTCTGTATCCTTTATAATACTCTGGTAAAGATAAAAAGGCCAGCTCTACATTTACCCTGCTCTGTTTCTTTTTGATTTCTATTAATATTAGTGTGAATAATACCTACTTATAAAGTATTCTGCACAAAATTATATTAGCAACAATAATATTTTGTTTTCTAACTCAGAATAACTATACCTTATACTGAAACAAAGTTAAAAGGCAGCTTTAATGTTGCATTCCTTTATGAACTCTGAAAAGTTATCATATTCACTTAAAAGTTGTTAGTTCTACTAAATTACCAAAATCTGGACCAAACGTGTTCTTTAATATAATTATTGGTGGCATCAGTATACGAAAATAATATCTGAAGTTTATTTCCTAGATGATACGCAACCAGTAATGCTGAAGAAGCTGAAATTGAATGGTTTATGAAGACTTACAAGTCCTTCTAGATCTAACACCCCAAAAAAGACGTCCTTTTCATCATAGGGGACTGGAATGCAAAAGTAGGAAGTTAAGAGATACCTGGAATAACGGGCAAATTTGGCCTTGGAGTACAAAATGAAGCAGGGCAGAGGCTTACAGAGTTTTGCCAAAAGAATGCACTGGTCATAGCAAACACCCTCTTCCAACAACAAAAGAGAAGACTCTACACATGGACAACACCAGATGGCCGATACCGAAAAGACTGATTATATTCTTTGCAGCCAAAGAGAGAAGCTCTATATAGTCAACAAAAACAAGACCCCGAGCTGACTGTGGCTCAGATCATGAACTCCTTATTGCAAATTCAGACTTAAGTTGAGGAAAGTATGAAAAACCACTAGGCCATTCAGTTATGAATGACCTAAATCAAATCCCTTACGCTATACAGTGGAAATGAGAAACAGATTCAAGGGATTAGATCTGATAGAGTACCTGAAGAACTATGGATGGAGGTTCATGACATTGTACAGGAGGCAGGGATCAAGACCATCCCCAAGAAAAAGAAATGCAAAGAGGCAAAATGGTTGTCTGAGGAGATCTTAAATAGTTGAGAAAAGAAGAGAAGCTAAAGGCAAAGGAGAAAAGGAAATATATACCCATATGAATGCACAGAGTTCCAAATGATAGCAAGGAGAGATAAGAAAGGTTTCCTCAGTGATCAATGCAAAGAAATAGAGGAAAACAATAGAATGGGAAAGACTAGAGATCTCTTCAAGAAAATTAGAGATACCAAGGGAACATTTCATGCAAAGATGGGCTCAATAAAGGACAGAAATGGTATGGACCTAACAGAAGCAGACGATACTAAGAAGAGGTGGCAAGAGTACACAGAAGAATGATACAAAAAAGATCTTCATGACCTAGATAACCATGATGGTGGTTATCTAGAGCCACTCACCTAGAGCCAGACATCCTGGAATGTGAAGTCAAGTGGGCTTTAGGAAGCATCACTATAAACAAAGCTAGTGGAGGTGATGGAATTCCAGTTGAGCTATTTCAAATCCTGAAAGATGATGCTGTGAAAGTGCTGCACTCAATATGCCAGCAAATTTGGAAAACTCAGCAGTGGCCACAGGACTGGAAAAGGTCAGTTTTCATTCCAATCCCTAAGAAAGGCAATCCCAAAGAATGCTCAAACTACCACACAGTTTCACTCATCTCACATGCTTATAAGGTAATGCTCAAAATTCTCGAAGCCAGGCTTCAGCAATATGTGAACTGAGACATTCCAGATGTTCAAGCTGGTTTTAGAAAAGGCAGAGGAACCAGAGATCAAATTGCCAACATCCGTTGGATCACAGCAAAAGCAAGAGAGTTCCAGAAAAACATCTACTTCTGCTTTATTGACTACACCAAAGCCTTTGACTGTGTGGATCACAAAAAACTGTGGAAAATCCTGAAAGAGATGGGAATACCAGACCACCTGACCTGCCTCCTAAGAAATCTATATGTAGGTCAAGAAGCAACAGTTAGAACTGGACTTGGAAAAACAGACTGGTTCAAAATCAGGAAAGGAGTATGTCAAGGCTATATATTGTCACCCTGCTTATTTAACTTATATGCATAGTACATCATGCAAAATGTCGGGCTGAATGAAGTGCAAGCTGGAATCAAGATTATCAGGAGAAATATCAATAACCTCAGATACACAGATGACACCACCCTTAAGGCATAAAGTGAAGAATAATGAAAGAGTGTTTTGATGAAAGTGAAAGAGGAGAGTTAAAAAACTGGCCTAAAACTCAACATTCAAAAAACTAAGATCACGGCATCCGGTCCCATCACTCCATGGCAAATAGATGGAGAAACAATGGAAACAGTGATAGACTTTATTTTCTTGGGCTCCAAAATCACTGCAGATGGTGACTGCAACCATGAAATTAAAAGATGCTTGCTCCTTGGAAGAAAAGCTATGACCAACCTAGACAGCATATTTAAAAACAGAGACATTACTTTGCCAACAAAGGTCTGTCTAGTCAAAGCTATGGTTTTTCCAGTAGTCATGTATGGATATGAGAGCTGGACTATAAAGAAAGCTGAACACCAAAGAATTGATGCTTTTGAACTGTGATGTTGGAGAAGACTCTTGAGAGTCCCTTGGACTTCAAGGAGATCCAACCAGTCCATCCTAAAGGAGATCAGTCCTGAATATTCACTGGAAGGACTGATGCTGAAGCTGAAGCTCCAATACTTTGGCCACCTGATGCGAAGAACTGACTCATTGGAAAAGACCCTGATGCTGGGAAAGATTGAAGACAGGAGGAGAAGAGGATGACAGAGGATGAGATGGATGGATGGCATCACCGACTCAATGGACATGAGTTTGAGTAAACTTTGGTAGTTGGTGATGGACAGGAAGGCCTGGCGTGCTGCAGTCCATGGGGTCGCAAAGAGTTGGACACGATTGAGTGACTGAACTGAACAAAAAACAAATATCTGGCTTTATTAAAGAGTTAACTATTAGAATGTTGACAGAGTCCTGTAAATATTGGAAATAGAGTATTTTTTAACGACCTGATCTGAAGCCAAGTTTTGTTTACATCATCATCTCTTTGACTTCACACTAGTATGTTTTAAACTCCTGTGAAGCCTCTGTTCATACCGAAAAATCACATGTCCTTTGGTGGCTGCTGGCTCCAGCATCTCACTTACATTTGACATCCCCTGTGGCAATCATACTGGTACATTACTGCAAATCCCTGTCACTGTCATGATGGCAAATTCAAGTCTCAGTTTATTAAATAACAGAGAGACTAAAATCTTTCTCTGGAAAAAAGGACTTTTGAATGGAAAGTTATCACTGTATAGGACTGTGACGTGAGGACAGTGGCAGACACAGCGCTATTACTGACAGTTTGACAGGGCTCTGTACCCTTCTAACTGTGGCGAGTACTCAAAGTCAACAGAAGTCAAATTCACTAATGTGATGGGACTGTTGAGCAATTGCACATATTCAAATGCCATATCAAGCAGAATATACTTCAACTGTTTTTTATCATCATGATGGAGAAAACTACATCAAAATATTCTTACTGAGCATTAAGGATCCAAAGTATCTCTTCTATCTCTAAAGTCATTACCGTATGCTATGAGTAATCATTCCTGAAAAGAGATAGTGCCAACATGGGAGTCATATTTGCTTCTACTTTTTTGTTGTTGTTTATTGAGATCAGTGACTTTTACACATTTTCTTTTACAATTGAGACAAAATACACTTAACTTAAAATTTACCGTCTTGGCAGTTTTTAAGTGTACAGTTCAATAGTGTTAAATATATTCACATTGTTATTTAACCAATCTCCAGAATTCTTTTCATCTTGCAGATCTGAGCCTCTGTACCCATTAAACAATAACTCCCCATTCCCCCCTCTCCCTAGCACCTGGGAAACCACCTTTCTAACTTCTATCTCCATGAATAAGACTACTCTAGGTTCTTCAAATAAGTGAATATAGTTTTTGTCTTTTTGTGACCCACCCTTCTATTTGAATATAAAACACACACACACATATATCAGATTAAAAAATCACCAGCCTTGGAAATAGCATTTGAGGTCTGTATGTCAAGACTTTTCTTGTTCCGATTTCTCATACACAGTGCTCTTCTCCTTGCCATCCTATTTCCCATCAGCCTGAATTGTCAACAAGTTGAAATGTTGACTCTGTTTCTTTTGGTTTCCCAAACTGAAAGTGATTAGATTAGACCCGAAAGAAACAACCATTCTCATCCATTAAATGATGAGCAGTGGTTCTTATTTTTTGGGGGTTTGGAAAACTTTATAGAGGACTTGATTTAAGCTATGTACCTTTCCCAGAAAAATGCACAAGCACACAGCATTTTGCACACAGTTTTGGGGGATTTATAAACTCTGATTTAATTTGGGTTCCTTCAGAAACAGACCCTGAGATAAGGATTTGAATGTCAGTAGCTTATTTGGGAGGCGATGCCAAGGAGTATGTTGGGGAAGGAAAACAGAGAAGGGAAGAAACCCAATAAGGGACCTAGCCTATGGATACCACTAGTGATAATTGAGGCTCTGTTTTGCTGGAGGTCCTCTGAGACAAAGTGCAGAACATACCTTTGAGCTATAGCATTAACTCTCCAGCTATTCCAGCCCTCTCTATCTGGAGCAAGCACGCTCCTGCAGTCAAGAAAACCCTCAGGTAAAGAAAACAGGTGTTTTAGAAGAAGGCTTCTTGGTACATGGAAATTGTTCACTGAAACTGAAGTAAGTTCTGGGTGGGCTAAGGGGGGATGTGGGTGGGGCATTAACACTGCCATGGATTCTGGGACACTCATCTGCACACATGGGTTAAGAGTCTTTGCAAGAGGTTTACTAGCATCTCTTCCAGTTGCAAGATCCTATTGTTCTGTTTAAGCAGTGGATAACTTGCTTATCCTCTTAGGCATCATTTTTAGAGCAGATACGCAAGTGAGCCCTCTCCCCGGCAGCCTGTAATAGACATCCATGATGAGGCTGACCCACCTGCCCAGCTTACCACAGCGCCATCTGTGCACGTGACCCAGATATCACTATTTACTCCAGACATCCTTTCTGACAGTCAGGAACAGCAAGGCCCGACTTGTGGACTCATGTGCTTAATTCCATGGTTTATGAGAATAATGCACACAGTGGAGATCTGCAAAAAAGCTAAATGGAAATGGCCTCACCGCCCCCTCAGATTGGATGCTGTGTTATTCATTTCCTCTGCCTTATAATTCAAATCCACAAAGGAGGTGGTCAATTTTTTAAAGCAATAAAGCAGCAAACACAGGGACCTTAATAATGAAATGCAATTTAAAAGTCCCAAGCATAAACATCAGGACTTTTTGGTGACGGCTTTCCTAACGCTTACAATGGAGGAGGCGAGAGCAGAGTAGGAGAGACTGGAAGGGAGCTGAGATCTTAGGTTCTGTTGAGGGTTGAATCATGAACCTCCCCTAAAGATGCTGAAGTTCAAACCCTCAGCACCTCTGAATGTGACCTTATTTGGAAGTAGAGTTGTAAGCAGATAAAGTAGGGGTCCTCAGAGAAAGAAAGTCAGGCACGGTTTTCTCGACATAAATGAAGCCATTTTTGGCCTAAGCCATTTTGTGATCTAAGCCTGGCTGCAGTGTTTGCCCTTGAACAGGTCTCTGTAATTAATGATCTTAAGAGAACAGTCAACACAATGGACATGAGTTTGAGCAAACTCTGGGAGATAGTGAAGGACAGGAAGGCCTGGAGTGCTGCAGTTCATGGGTTAACAAAGAGTTGGACATAACTAAACAACAAGAGGACAAAGGAATGCAGAACAGAGGAAAAGCAGTCAAGAAACAATAGTTCAGCAATAAAACAGAGTCCTAATACCTCCTCAAGGGATATATGTAATAATCTGATACGTACCTTTAAGCTTTTCTGTAGGAACTAAGGCCGCCAACCAGGTGGAGGATGGTAACTATATGCTAAGATCCCTGGACTGGTCAAAACGTGAGGAATGATGATGTCAACCTTTTCTGACCCTCATGACTTCAATCAACTAAAGCCTGGACTCTGTTAACCTTTGTCCCACTCTATGTTGAATTCTCTGCTCAAGCCCCTTCATGACTATGCATATACTACCCAGACCCCTTCATGAATATGCATGTACCCTTAACTTAAAACTTCCCCAATTTTGCTGTTAAGGAGACATTGCCTTGGGAAAGACTCCCAGTGTTCTCCTTACTTGCTGAAAGTAATAAATTCCTCTTTCTCCTTATCTTTAGCTTAGTTGTATCTTTTGGCTCAACACTCACCAAGAGGTGAACCCAGTTTTCAGGTAACAGTCTTTGAAGATGAGTTAAGATGAGGTCATTACTGTGGGCCTTAATCCATTATGACCTTGTTCAGTCGCTCAGTCACGTCCAACCCTTTGCAACCCCAGGGACTGCAGCATGCCAGGCCTACCTGTCCTTCACCATATCCCATACTTTGCTCAAACTCATGTCCATTGAGTCGGTGATGCCATCCAACCAACTCATCCTCTGTTGTCCCTTTCTCCTCCTGCCTTCAATCTTTACCAGCATCACAGTCTTTCCTAATGAGTCGGCTCTTTGCATCAGGTGGCCAAACTATTGGAGCTTCAGCATCAGTCTTTCCGGTGAATATTCCCGGTTGATTTCCTTTGGATTGACTGGTTTGATCTCCTTGCAGTCCAATGAACTCTCAAGAGTCTTCTCCAACACCACAGTTCAAAAGCATCAATTCTTCGGTGCTCAGCATCCTTTATGGTCCAACTCTCACATCTGTACATGACAATTGGGAAAACCATAGCTTTGACCATACGGATCTTTGTCAGACAAGTAATGTCTCTGCACTTTAATATGCTGTCTAGGTCTGCCATAGCTTTTCTTCCCAGGAGTAAGCATCTTTGAATGTCATAGCTGTAGTCACCATCTACAGTGATTTTGAAGCTGAAGAAAATAGAGTCTGTCATTGTTTCCATCATTTCCCCATCTATTTGCCTTGAAATGATGGGACTGGATGCCATGACCAGATGCCAGTATGACTAGTGTCCTTATAAAAAGGGGAAATGTAGACACAGAGGCTTACAGAAGGAAAACAATGTGAAGACACAGGGAGAATGCCAGCTACAAGCCAGAGACAGCCTGGGAACACATTCTTCCTCAAAGCCTTCAGAAGCAGTCAACCATGCTGACACCTTGATCATGGATTTTCAGCCTCCAGAACTGGGAGACAACACATTTCTCTGATTTAAGCTCCCAGTTTGTGGTACTTTGTTACAATAGCCCTAGGAAACTAATAGAGCCTCAAAGTAGGGAAACAAACTGAAGCCCAAGCCTGGGGAGAAACTTGGGGCAGTGAGAGGGGATAAAGAACATAATAGAGTTAAAAAACAGAGACAAAAGTGACGAGTCTAAACCATCACACTGTGTGTCTCTGAGTCACCAAAGATCAGGGACAAGATTCAAGAAAGTTAACCTGGGTAGTCAATTGTTATGAATTGGCCTGTTCTCTTTTTCTGTAAATACCCTCTACCTTCCTCCACCAGAGGAGCTGCCCTTGAAGAATTCTATGCTCTCTCTCCCCCTTGCCCTGATGTTGAAAGGCCTCCTCTCTACCCGGAACACACTGACCTTATCCCATCAGAGTATTTGTCCCTCTGCCTTATAACTCTTCCCCCATTGGCCTCCCCACTAGACTGAGACCTCTTTAAGTATAAGGACTTTTCCATTATTGTTTTCATTCTTTTTCATTATTGCATCCCTAGCCTGGTACATTTTAGGGAGACTCAATAAGTGTTTATTGAAGAAATGAATGAGTGGACAAGTGGATTAATGGATGGATAGAGGCGTGAAGGCATAAAAAGCATGGACTTGACATTAAGTAAAAAATTAGCTTGCATTTTGGGGCTGTGTAGGTATTTTCTGGGCTCAAGGTGGTTGTAGGATGTGGCTTCTTAGGTGAGAACTTGGTCATCAGGACCAGCAGTTGGGGAGGGCTTGAAGCACTGTGACTATAGTCACGTGGCCTTTGTTAATTCATGTTCAGGCATGCTTAGAGTGCTACAGTGTTTCAGGTACTTAGGGACAACAGAATGAGCCCAGCAGAAGTCCATTAGGGGCTTTACAGATGGGAGGAGGGAGAGACTTGTACATAAAGAAGGGAAAAGGTGTATTCCCAAAGATATTTACTGCATCACTGTTTCTAACATCAGGAAATTGGAGAAAATCTCAGTGCTCATCTACAGGGAGAAATAATTAAATATAATATAATATATGAATATAATGGAATAACATGTAACAAATAAAAGAGAACAAAGAAGATCTTCAGGTTCTATTCCAGTTAAGATTAACTTAGGCAATGAATGAGAGAAAATTTGAAATTAGAGTGGTTGTAACTGAAATAAAATCTGACACTAGAGTTGTCCAAACAGAAATATACTTTTTGGCTTTTAAACAGAAGCCAAAAGTAAACAGGATGTGGTTTAACATTCATCAACTTAGGCGTCTTCCTTTGCTCTTCCTCCATCCATGGAATGTAATGACTCCCTTATGGTCCAAGAACAGCTACTAGAGCCCCAGCCATCACCTCGGCATTCCAGGCTGCAGAAAGAAGGAATGGATAAAGAATGGAAAATCTCTTCCTTTTATAGAAACTTTGAGAAGTTGCACATGACATTTCTGATTTCACGTGTAGCCATCAGAGTTCCAGCGATTATGAGTGTTACGGTATAAAGGATATATTATGGAAAAACAGACCCTACATTTTTGGAGAAGCTACAGAAAGTGGGAGGATAGAGAAGGCATCACCAACTTTTGAGGTCATTTCAGAAAGCCAAGCACTATGAGCTGCTGAAGGGGCTGGAAAGAGGGAATTCACAGCAAGACCTACGAGAAGCTGCTGCCATGTCTGGGGGTCCACAGTCAAACATCGGGGGTGGTCAGCAGGGCCAAGAGTTGGGAAGAAGAGTTGGACATTCAAGAGAAGAGAGTAAGTCCCGTCTGGAAACTGTTGGACATCTCTGCAGCCATCTGTTACCATATTGGACAACAGAATGGTCATGAGAGACCACGAGCTGCCGTCTCACTTCTGCATCCTAAATTTCACATGAGTTCCTCTTTTGACCAAGTATATCTTGGAAGCACACACAAGTGTGACTCTGGGAAATGTAACTCCAAGTTTAACCAAGGTGACACAGCACAAACCACCATGATCCACCCTTCACCCTGGCATCCATATACATGCTTTGTAAACATTTAACTTTCAAATAAAGACAACAGCAAAATCATGCTTCCTTCTAACACAATACAGGCATTCCTCATACAGGAAAAATGCAAACTCTTCCCCCAAAAAAGGCTACTTGGAAACTCATGTGTAACCTTTGTCCATTATTGAATGAAGTCTCGTCTTCTTCTAGCTGAGTTACACTCTGATGGCCTTTATCTTAAACGTATTATTGACTGCTATTAACACATCCTATGTTAGATACTAGGGCTTCCTTGGTGGCTCAGGTGGTAGAGAATCTGCCTGCAGTGCAGGAGACCCACCTGGGAAAATAAAAATATACTGGCTAATATATATTACAAATATGTTCATACCAAAGCAAGGAAGAATTAATCATAAATGCTACAGCCCCCATTTCTATAACTGGTCATGTGGTTAAAACTGGTATTTATTACTTTTCTCTTACACTACTATATTTTATATATTCTTTTCCCTCAGCAGACAGTGTAGCCAATCATAACCTTGCATGATGGGGTAAAGCAAATCTTCATTCCAGAAGGGTCTTAGCCACTAACAATCCTGTTTGTATTGGATGTGGTAGTTTTCCATTAACTCTTGTCATAGGACACAAGATGGCTAAGAGACAGCTTAAAAGGATCTCCTATGTACCAGACATACTCTTCCCTGCCCCCACTTCTCCTTGATGGTCAGGATCAATCATACCAGTCATATGTTTGTGTTGTTATCCTAGTTTGTTCTTTGACTTGAGTTGCCTAAAATGATCAGCAGAGTGTGTCAGATATCAGCTAAAATCCCATTTGTTGTATCTCCCAGTGGAACATTTTTTCCCTTACAATTTGAGATTCTCTAAACTAAGAGCCCAAAATTACAGGGACAAAAAGCAAACATTTTACTAATGGATCACTAGGGATAATAGAGAAAGAAGCCACTCTCATTCTACCCGTTGATTCCAGGACACACAAATCCTGGCTATGGGAGGGAACATCACAGACACCTGAATTTTTGTTAGATTTGTTTCCCACCCTCTGGCATGGATGTGTCACGCCACGCTGTCTGGAATAATTGTTACCTCCTGTTCCCCAGCTCCGAACATCATGCAGAGAACCAATGTCACATCCTACCAGATACAGAGGCAATGGTATCCGAGCAGACTAGATGTTGACAGAGGACCAGAAAGTGGATAGAGCCCTGGGGTAGGACAGGGAATGTTTACTGCTAAGCCTGCCGGCTGAAAGCAAACAGCTTCTGATGGTTTTTACTAACGTGTGTGGAAAAGAATTCACTAGAGCTGTTGTTATCCTTGAACCCAGGTAAGGGATGGGTTGTGAAACCTGCCAAACTTGAAAGACTCCAAATATTTCTCAAGTTGTATGCCTTATGAGTATTTCCAAGGGCAGCCTGGAATGCCACCTGATCTTGCTTTTTGTTCTCAGCATAGGTTCACAGCTCGTTCTTTGCATCAAAATGAAAACTAGGGATACCAGAGTCTTCTGGCTTTTAAAAACAAATTGGACCACAGGTACTAAGTGACAGGAAATGGTGTTACTCAATGAATTTTGTCACATACTAGAATTCAGAAGGGAGAAGTCGCCTCAAGGTAAAAAGAAAATCCAGACATTCACTCTGGATGATTTGCTGAGAATATCTGTGTAAAAACAAATAAAAACTTATGTATAGAATCATTTTCTCATTGACATCTACTGAATTTGGTACTGGATGAAAAGATACAAAGATAAAGATAAGATTAAATCACCTGGGATAAGTTTCCTGGGCTGGTAACTAAGAGGTGATTTTTTAAAAATTAATTAGTTAATTTATTCCAATTTCTTTATTTAAGGCTGCACTAGGTCTTCGTTGCTGTGCTTGGACTTTCTCTAGTTGTGGTGCATCTGCTTCTCATTGCAGTAGTTTCTCTTGTTGCAGAGCACAGGCTCAAAAGTTGTGGCACACAGGCTTAGTTGCCCCAAGGCAGGTGGGATCCTCCTGGACCAGGGACTGAACCAGTGTCTCCTGCATTGGCAGGAGAATTCTTAACTACTGGATCATCAGGAGGCCCTGGTTTCTATCTTAAATATAGCAGTGTATACAAGTCAATCCCAAACTCCCAGTCTATCCTAAGAGGTGATTTTTGATGAAGGAATTTTAAATTGGTGACATCAGATTCCTGCTGGAGAGAATACCACTCTCTCATATGAGGGAAGTAGAATAATCCAACAACTAGCTCAGGAGCGTCAGAGGCCATGTAGCATGCATCTTTCATTTGACAGATGGAAAAACTGAGACTGCCTGTGTTGAAGTGACTGGACCACGTTCACATAATGGATCTTTAATAGCTGGTCCTTTCTCTTATATGCTATACACAACCATGAGCAAGTTACTTAACATCTCAGTGCTACAGTTTTCTCCTCTGCAACATGATAATAATTACAGTGTCTACCTCATAGGGTCATTATTAAGACTAAATGAGACATTTACTATAAAGCACAGAGCAGGATGACAGCAAATAAGAAATGTGTGTTATTGTTATTAGTTCGTCTTAGGACAAGCTTCTGACTCTGAAACCAATGTGATATCTAATAGTCTATGCCATTTTTGAAATGGTGTTTTAGAATCCAAGTAGCTGTTAGAATAGGTTGGTATTAACTGGTCTCAAATAGGTTGGGTCTCTAACAATGGGCTTTTCAAGCTGTCTCTCATCACCTCTAACCAACAACTACCTTCAATGAATAATGGCAGCTGCTTTGCTCTGCCATTTTTTACCTCTGGGTCTTGGACAATATCACTTTTGGCCAACTCTCAGAATCAATATAGGGGCGGGGGTCCTGGGAATCAAATTTCTCAGCTGACAATAGGGCAACACAGTGGCTCCTTACCCCAATAAATGTCCATGTCAATCCTTCATTCTCTTGAAAATCAATGACACAGGGTACCATTTTACTGTCTCTTGTACACACTGCTGGTATCTCATCACATACTAAAGAATGAAAACTTTTTTTAATAGCATGGGTGGCTTGTCTTGTTTAGAGATTCAAAACACCTAGAACATCCAGCTTCTTGAGAACTCAACATAGCCACTTGAGATCTCCTTGAGGTGTCAACAGGTATCACAGAATAACTTGTATCATTAACAGGCATTTGGAATATGTGGTGTTGAACTGCAAAGTATGACCATGCATTCCATCTCTTTTGATCCCATTCTTTAAAAGAAAATATGCATGAAGGATTAGAAACAGTCCTCTCAAGTCTTTTTCTGACAGGTTTATTTTAACCAAATAAAGTGATGTATTCACTCTCTTCCAGTGTTTCTCAAGAATGGATACTGTGAAAGAATTAAGTCAGATCCAGACACAGGAATTTATTTTCAAGTGGTTTCTTGGTATGATATTATCTAGGATAGTTGAAATGCCTTCAAGCCTTTCTTAGTTAGACATCCTTCTTTTTTTGGTACACAAGGTGGTGATCTTTAAAATCTAAAAGACAGCATAATCTTTGAAATCTAAAGGAATTAGGTAGAAATCCTTCCTCTGTCACTGACCAGCTTTGGGACTTCGAACGTGTTAGCACAGCAGAGCCTTCACACTGTCCCCAACTCTTATGGGTAAACTCTTTCCTCTCAGCCGTATCTAATGTATGCTTACTTTGTCAACTTCCTATGATTAATTCGTATTAATGTGTAAATAATATAGGAAGTAATTTCTGACCTTTAGAAAGTTTTATCCATTCCTTCCACCCTCCTATTTTATTCTACTCAAAGGAGAGGGTGTGCTAATCTGTTTTGGTCAGTGTCCCTGCAAGTGACCCAGTGAAATTCTAGGGGACTCTGGCTGGCGTCTAGGACAGTGCGTGGAATGGTGTGTGTCTCTCTTTACTAATACGCTTCCAGTTGTAATGGTCAAATTATATGGGGCTGCTTGGGATAGCATTAGCCGTTTATCTTTCCCTCTTTAGCTGGTCTCTCTTCTTTTACAGCGGGCAGACGTGGGAGGGCTGGGAAGAATGAAATGAGGAGCTGGGAGTCGGCTCTAAGCATTCCTGTTTTCTCTTTTCTCTGGCACTGGAGGTCTGTGGCTTTTCACTGGCATGACAGGTTCTGTGGGTCAAGGTCAGATGTGTTGGGTGGGTATCCGATGAAGTCCTCCCTGCTGCCCAGACCAGCACCTCTTCACTGAGGAAGTTAATCCAAAGCATTACTTTCTCTTGCTCTGTATACTGTTTATATTTATCTCCTTTGAAGACCTTGTGCGGATGGAGGGGAATAACTGGTCCAAGATAAAATGGAGCATCTACCCCCAACTCCTTACAAAATGCCATCTTAATTAAGCTCATCCCAGGCTGTCTTCTGTTTCAGTTGTATAACTTAGGGTGTTACTCCTCTTAGGAATGATGACATATAATGGAGAGGAGGCCTTAAAGAAATGGAACTCTGCGAAGATGAATTCTAGACAGAAAGCAGAGGGGGAAAAAATCCCATGAAATAGACATGAGGTCTTCAGGGTTGCATAGAAAGCTCATCTCTGATGGTTCTCAAAGTACAAGATAACAATGCTGAGTGAGTGTATCTGTTTGGTTCTCACTCTTGTGTGGTTCCAAGTTCTACAACTGCAGAATAGTCTAGGAGTGTTAGCAGACCCATTTGGCTCTTTCTCTAAACCATCCTCTCCCAGTAGCATATCGGTAATAAAGGTGATCTCTTAATCTTCACATATGTGACTCTGTTGACCTCTCGATGGGTACCGAGTGTGATAGAACACATGAGTCATTTATTTGGTTCTCTCAAGCACCAACAACATTTCTGTTTTCAATTTCATTAATCTGCACTTTTCTCATTGCATGTGATCCCTTCTTTCTTTGGATTATTTCATGTATTTTTCAGCTGCATTTACTTCTATTACTGCTCCCTTAAGTTTTTAATTTCACTGACTTTCACGTAATTAAAAAATAATTCTAATTCCTATCAAAATTTCTTCTTTGACTCATGAATGATTTCAAATCTGTTCCATTAAAGATTTTTAAAGTTTTTTATTTCTTAAAAATAACACTTCATGAGAATGTATTTTTGATGACTGTAAGAAACCCTTCAATTCCAAAAAGAAAAAACTCTTTACAAGAGATGAGCATTTAAAGAAAAATCAGCAAAACAATTTTAACATCTATTTATTAACATATTAACCCAAAACAATTTAAAGGGACAATCTCAATATTTTCCCAACTCTGAATTTCCCCTTAGGTCCCATAATTTTTGCAATTGGCATGTGCTTATCTGAATAATTTTTAAATGGGTATTTTTCTCCTATGAGTGAGTGAAGTGAGTTAAAGTCACTCAGTCGTGTCTGACTCTTTGCAACCCCATGGACTGTAGACTGCCAGGCTCCTCTGTCCATGAAATTCTCCGGGCAATTCTATTAGAGTGGGTAGCCATTCCATTCTCCAGGGGATCTTCCCAATCCACGGATCGCACCCAGGTCTTCTGCATTGCAGGCAGATTCTTTACTGTCTGAGCCACATGGGAAGCTTTTTCACTCTATCTCTAATGTAATACTTTAATCAGTGGTAATTTCTTAGAGTTAGCATTTTATACAGTGCTGTAAATATAATGGGCCTAAAGTGGACACCTCATTCAATATATCAAAACAAATTCATGTTCTTATTTTCCCTGAAAAAACAATTCACTTAGCTCCAGAGGTTTATTACCATGTATTCATAGCTTTCCTGGTCATGACTAAAAGAATATCAAATTGAATGTCACAGGGTTCACTTCCACACCATGCACTACCATTTTTATTTATTTATTTTTAAAAATTAATTTATTTATTTTAACTGGAGGCTAATTACTTTACAATATTGTAGTGGTTTTTGCCATACATTGACATGAATCAGCCATGGGTGTACATGTGTTCCCCATCCTGAACCCCTCCTCCCACCTCCCTCCCCATCCCATCTCTCATATACTAACATTTTTAAAAAGCACAATTTTATTAAAACCCACCTGATATGCATTTTGATAAGCTTAAGAGCTCTGTTATAAATAGAGAATTCCCCCCCTACTAATCACGTTCCCAATAGTGTAGAAGCTGACTCGTCAGTGCTGCTCCTAAACATAAGAATAACTACTTTCACTAGTCATCATATGTTATTCTGTATAATTAATACTCACATATCAACTCTCGCTGCCTTGTCCTAGATTTCCTAGGTATCTTTGATTTTTAAATTAACAAGGCAACAAATTGTGCTTAGCCAGAGTACTTTAAGGACTGTATTTGTGTGTTTGTATATTTTACCATAAATAAGATAAATTAACATACCTAAAGTTAATAATAATACCTTGATATTAAATATCCTGTTATGTTAACATTTTTTTATTTATATATATATATACACACACACACACACACATATACACACAAATATATTTAGCACTTTGACTCAGGTACCAAGTAACATCCATTCATTCATTAATTCATAGGTCTAATTTTCTGTTAGTCTTTAGATTCCTCCTCCTTTTCTTTTTTCCTTGAAATATTTTGTTGAAGAATCTGGTTAGTTTGCTCTGTAGAATTTCCCACAATCTGGATTTTGCTGATTGCATCCTGAAGGTATGAACACTTCCCCAGCCCCTTCTATTTCTTGTAAGTTGATAGTTAATCTAAGTGGCTTGACCAGATTTGTGTTTTTATTTCATTTTGTGTTTTGCAAGACTCCTCCACAGTTGGTGTTGCATGTTTACACGAGGAGGTACATAACATCTGCCTGTCTTTTTGTTATATTAGTCATTTTGGGTGAGCCTGTCTAGACTCATTATTTCCTTGAGGTATGTAAAATGATAGTCTAATTCTATAATTACTTTTTCAGTTACTAGCTAAATTCCTTTATAAATTCCTTTGTAAATACTTTCAGTTATCGTAAATTTTGAGATCATATAGGAAAATTAGGATAAATAAAGGATTTTTTTTTCTTATCAGTTTTCAAAATAATGTGGTTGATCTATGTGTCTTTTATTATATTAAAACTTTGGCAGCCTCCCAGGTGATCATTGAGGGTTTTTTCCCCCCAGTATTAATATGAAGTGATAGATTTTTAACACATTTGACTAATTCTAACTCATTTCAGTTATCTTTCTTTTTCTTGCTCAGATTGTTCCATCTTGGCCAAAGGGAGCTTATTCAGGCTGGTTCCCAAGTCATTTTAAAGTGGCTTTCATAGTCTTTGATATTTCCTTACTGTTGGTATAAGAAGATATTCTAGGTTAATTTTGGAGACTTCCTGGACAGATCTGAAATTAGCCATATCTCCAAGGGGGACTGGTTTATTTTAGTACAAACTGATATTTTGCATTTTTAAAAATGGATGCTAGGATGCTTATTTTGATGGAATTTCATCATTATTTCTTGACAGTCTCCACCAACAGTCTCTCTGATTTCTTTATTTTTACCTTTGGTATTCTTCAGTTATACTAAGATATGTTTAAGTGTCCTGCCTTGAATACTGATTCTCCCTACCCTCTATTCTGTCCTTATGAAAGTCCTATTAGATGATCTTGAAATGGAAGAATCAATACTGTCAAAATGATCCTATTACCCAAGGCAACCTACAGATTCAATGCTATCCCTATCAAATTACCAATGGCATTGTTCACAGGACTAGAACTTTTTTAAAAAATTTGTATGGTGACACAAAAGATCCTGAGTAGCAAAAGCAGTCTTGAGAAAGAAAACAGAGCAGGAGGAATCAGGCTCCCTGACTTCAGACTATACTATGAAGCTACAGTCAACAAAACTGCACTGGAACAAAAACAGAACTACAGATCTGTGAAACAGGATAGAAAGCCCAGAAATAAACCCACCCATGTATGATCAATTAATCTACTACAATAAACCCATGCACGTATGGTCGATTAACCTACAACAACAGAGGCAAGAATACACAATGGAGAAAGGGCAGTATCATCAATAAATGGGAAAGCTGGACCACTACATGTAAAATAATAAAATTAGAACATTCTTTAACATTATACACCACACCCAAAAATAAAATAAAAATGGATTAAAGACCTAAATGGAACACCTGATACTGTACAACTCTTTGAGGAAAACAGGAAGAACACTCTGACATGAAATATCTTCTTCAGCCTGACTCCTAGAGTAATAAAAACAAAAATAAACAAATGGGACCTAATTAAACCCAAAAGCTTTTACACAGCAAAAGAAATCATAACAAATAAAAAGACAACCACCAGAATGGAAGAAAATATTTGCAAACAATGAGACTGACAAGGGATTTACCTCCAAAATCTACAAACAGCTCATGCAGCTCAATATATATTTTTTAGGAAAAAACAAACCAAACAGCCCAATCAAAAAATGCGCAGAAGACCTAAACAGACATTTCTCCAAATAAGACATACAGGGCCAAGAGGCACATGAAAAGATGTTCAACATAGCTAAGTATAAGAGAAATGCAAATAAAAACTACAATGAGGTATCACCTTACACCAGTCAGAATAGCCATCATCAAAAACTCTACACACATTAAATTCTGGAGAGAATATGTAGAAAAAGGGAACTCTCTTATACTGTTGGTGGGAATGTAAATTGGTATAGCCACTATGGAGATCTTTATCAAATTTCTTTTAAAAACTAAAAATAGAGCTAACATATGATCTAGCAATCCTACTCCTGGGCCTATATCTGGAGAAAACTATAGTTCAAAAGGATGCATGCATCCCAATGTTCATTGCAGTGTTGTTTACAATAGCTATAACAAGAAAGCAACCTAAATGTCTATCAACAGATGAATGGATAAAGAAGATTTTGGTATATATATACAATAGTATATTACTCAGCCATTAGAAAGAATGAAATGATGCCATTTGCAGCAACATGGATGGACCTAGAAATTATCATACTAATAAGTGAAGTCAGAGAAAGATGAATATCATATGATATCACTTATAAGCAGAGTCCAAAGAAAATGATACAAATAAACATATTTACCAAACAGAAACAAACTAACAGACTTAGAAAACAAACTTATAGTTCCCAAAGGGGAAAGGTGGGGAGGAGGGATGAACTGGGAGTTTGGGATTGACATGTATGCACTACTATATTTAAAACAGATAATCAACAAGGACCTGCTAGTACCAGGAACTCTGCTCAATAGTCTGTAATAACCTAAATGGAAAAAGAATTTGACAAAGAAGAGATACAAGTATATGTATAACTGAATCACTTTGCTGGTCACCTGAAACTAACCCAATATTGTTAACTGACTATATGCCAATATAAAATTTAAAAAATTATTTAATGGTTATTTGTAAATAACCATTGTACAGAAGGATTAGGTAAGAGAAAAAAAAAAATCTCTGCCACAGTGTTTTTCTAATGCTTGTGTACCAAGAATTACTTGTTGGCAGCTACTCAAAAATGGATGAACTAATAAGAAAGTTATAACAGAAACACTTATAAACTTGATTTGTTTAGGATATTGTACATATGCTCACCCATGAAGATGCAGAAAACTGCACAGAGTTTATGTAATTAAGTCTTCATTTCTGGCAGCAAACTTTTCTATGATTCTGAGTATTTCCATCTCTTTAAAATACTTTTTCAGCTCCCAAATTCCACTATTCTAGTTTCAGCTCAACTGATAATTTTTTAAAAATTATTCTGTGAGAAAATTAGACATAGTATTTCATGGCATTCTGCAAAGGGCAGTGTAGTTTATTGGTGTTCTGACCCATGAAAAATGAAAGAAACACTATCCTGGAACAAAGTTTTTCAAAATTTGTTGTCATCAGTCATATTATATGCAAACACACACATAAAATTGGGAAAATTTTGACCAAGTTATAAAGCTTTAAATATATGTCCATGATGTTTAAAGGTTGTTCATCCAGTCCTTAGAGACTGTCACACTGAGTGAGGTAAGTCAGATAGAGAATGAGAAATATCGTATGATATCGCTTACATGTGAATCTAAAAAGAAACCAAATAAATGAACTTTGGCCACCCGATGTGAAGAACTGACTTATTTGAAAAGACCCTGATGCTGGGAAAGACTGAAGTCGGGAGGAGAAGGGGACGACAGAGGATGAGATGGTTGGATGGCATCACCGATTCAATGGACATGAGTTTGAGTAAACTCCGAGAGTTGGTGATGGACAGGGAGGCCTGGTGCGCAGCAGTCCATGGGGTCACAAAGAGTTAGACATGACTGAGCGATTGAACTGAACTGAACTGATTTACAAAACAGAAACAGACTCACAGACATAGAGAATGAACTTAAGATTGAGGGAGAAGAAGGTTGTGGGGAAGGGATAGTTAGGGAGTTTGGGATTGACTTACACACACTACTATATTTAAAAAGGATAACCAATAAAATCCTACTGTAAAGCACTGGAATGCTGCTCAATGTAATGTAGCAGCTTGGCTGGGAGGGGAGTTTGGGAGAGAATGGATACGTATACATGTATGGCTGAGTCCCTTCACCTTTCACCTGAAACTATCACAACATTGTTAATTAGCCATACCCCAATACAAAATAAAAAGTTAGCAAAAAAAAGGATGGGAAAAAAAGTTGTTCATCCACATCATCCCGTTTTCAAAGTCTCTCAAGGAAACCCCACCTGGTATCCAAAAACAAATCAGTCCAAAAAAGCCTCAAGATATTTACTTGTCTTTTGTGAACACATTAGAGTTGAATACCTCTCAAAATTCTTCTCTCTCTCATCCACGTTTGACACACACTGAAGCAACCCCACACTTCTTTTCTCCACACGCCAACTCCCCAGGCACCCCTAACTCAGGTTCCTCCTATTCTTCTCTCTCTGCAACTGCTTTACCCATTTTACAGTGCAAAGGTCCAACATAATGGAACTCAGACAAGCTGGAATCTTTCTCAGATGTTAGCGGAAATGCAACAGGTGGAACCAGAATTGTTTTTATTGTAAGATCTGGACACGTACATGCTTGATCATTTTCCTCCTGACATACGAACATATGCATGTCTGGAAAGCACTACACATGTTTATAGTAAGAGTCATGGGAAATTTTCCTATATTCCTTAAACTCTCTGGTTATCAGTTTCCTCATCTGTAAAAGGATGATATAAAACAGTGTCTGTATTCTAATGTGGTCTCAAGGGTTAGAAGAAATCATACTTGCAAAGCATTTAAGTAAGTGCTCAAAAAGTGTTAGGAGTTATTATTACTTGATAGTAGTAGTCATTGTACATGTAGTAGAGGGTAAGGCTATAAAGACACAACTTAAACTGGTTTATAGGAGGTATGCAATTCTCCTTAAACAAAGGCCATGGGTAACAGCCTAAGTGAATATTAGGATGATAATGTTGGCGACAAGAGACATAATAAAAGCTTACTCTTTTTGCCTTAAGTACTTATTTATTCAAATCATGATAAATTCATAATATATTTTTGCCTGTGAGTTGAAATACTGGTGTTTTCATTTTGCTATCTAATTTAATTTAATAACAATCAGTGATGTATGGGGCACACTACTAAAGACTCAATATGTATTATTGCACTTAACTCCTAAAACAACCCAGTAAGGTAGGGGTTAACGTGTTGTCTTCATTTTTCAGGTGAGGAAACAGACTTCAGAGAGGATCCCTAAGAGCAAAGAAGCATTTTTTCTTTCTTTGTGTATCTGTGTTTATCCTGGTGTCTCCCATAGCCTGGAACTTCATGAAGATTTGTTGAGTAAATGAAAGGAATGGTTAAATGTTAGTAGTCTTTATTTTGGTCCAAAAACAGGTTTTCAAAATTAATCATGAAAGTGGATACAATCTTACTTTAGGAACAAACCAATCTCCCAGACCATTTTAGTTGGGAAATGAAGAATGAAAATGTGAAATAACATGAGTATCTTGGTGGGGGAAAAACCGTAAAATGCTCAGATATTAAGATGGTAAAGGTTATCAGACTCAGGTGAATGGCTAGAGTTACAGAGGAAATCATTCCACTTTATATACCATCAGCGGAGTTAAAGTGGAGTCAGAGATGCCAGCCTGCTTTCTCCACACTATTTATATTTTGAAGACCAGAACCTGTTGGTCTGATCTAACGGGGCTGCTGAATTGGAGACTGGAATGAGGGCTATCTGTCAGCACAAATGACCTCTGCTGTGGTCTCCCTAAGACCTACAGTTATAGGAAGAAGGTAGTTTCAGGACTCTGGGCAAGACACTCACCCACTCAGGGTTTTCCCATTGAGGTTCTGTGGCTTCTCTTCCTCATCACCCTCAGGGTGATATTCAACAGCTCAGTGGGTCTCAGAATCATCACAACTCTACTCTTTTGTTCCAGGTGAGCTAGAAATTATACCCAAGTTGTCATGTTCTGCAGGCTGCTATTAAAAATGCAGAACAGCAAATATATCCAATGATGGGTTCCTTTAAAGAGCCACATCCTCATTCCTTCAGGAATCACTAAGACCGTGATTCCCAAAGCATGCCTGGACCAGCAGCATCAGCATTAACTGGAATCTTATGGTCAAGAGAATCAAAGTGGATACAGAAAGCAGTATTTGAAACGTGGGAGGGGAGCACTCTGTGATGCTAAGAGTTTCTCCCCTTCCCTTTTTTAGTTTGAATATATATTTTGGATAGGTGCAAACCTGTTGAAAAATTCTCAAAATTGCAATTCACTATTGAGCTCAAGATTTCAATCAGAGGAAATGAGGTCACAAGCTTGGGTGACCATTTAAATGGATTAGAAAAATTGATTTTATGTTGAAAGTCTTGCTTGAAAAAGGATTTGCCACTCTTTAAGTAGCTTATAGAGCTGTTGGAGTGACTGACAATGAGATAATTTGTATGAAAGTGTTTTTAAGTCATAAAATACAGGTTTTCCCCTGCTATCCAAAAATAAAGCATTCCTATGAAACCTTTCAAGAGTCAAATGATGTAAAGCAATTACCTAGGAGAATTGCTAGCAAGAAGACTGCCTAGGACATCTTGCTAGTGGATGCACAAAATAAACCAGTATAAAGCACAGATGCTCACTGATGAAGCTCAATGTTACGGAGGCTTGATGCTGAGATGCTTAGTGTAGGGTGGTTCCCGGGGAAGAAGCTTGGTAGTACCGCTCTCACTGCTCAGAATGTACATGACAAACACGCCAATGTTTTTGCTTCTTGCCTTTTTTGTAAAAGCAAAGTTCTTCAGATTTTTTTTTTGGTTAGCAAAAACAGGTAGTAACATAGGTCTTTGGTAAAAGCAAAGTGGCATAAAGTGAACTTTCAAAAAGTGGAGGATATCTGTACATCTGTATGAAATATCTGATATCTGATATCTGTATGAAATATCTGTATGAAATATCAGACATCTGATATCTGTATGAAAACGTTAGTGCAAGGTGGATGAGCATTTTGACAAAAAGAGTGACTGAGGCAAGAGAGAAAGAGGAAAACTGAGATAGATTATGAAAAAGAGACTGGCGGTCTTCCTTCCCTCCTTCATTCATTCACTTGACTCTTAGTTACTAGGCATGAAATAGAAGCATATGCTGGAGATAGTGTGGGTTTGGTTCCAAACCACTGCAATAAAGTGTGTCACATGAATTTTTTGGTTTCCCAGGGCATGTAAAAGTTATGTTTACACCATGCTGTTGTCTATTAAGTGTGCAATAGCATTGTCTAAAACAACAATGGACATACCTTAACTAAAAAATATCCCATTGCTGAAAAATGCTAACCACTCTTTGAGCCTTTAGTGAGTCACAGTAGAAGCATCAAAAATCACTGATCATAGATCACTGTAATAAATACAATAATAATGAAAAAGTTGGAAACATTGCTATAATCACCAAAGTGGGACATAGAACATGAAGTGAGAAAATGCTGTTGGAAAAGGACACTGATAGCCTTGCTGGGTACAGTGTGGCCACAAACCTTCAATGTATAAGAATGCAATATATGCAAAGTACAATAAAGCAAAGTTCAATAAAAGGCGGTATGTCTATATATATATTGTGCCTGAAAATAGCTATATATGTATACATATACGTGTATATATACATATGTAGCTGTATGTACACACACACACATCCCAAGGGCTATGCCAGGTACTGGGAATAAGATTTTGAATAAAAACAGACATGGCCCTTTCTTGCTATCATAAAGGGGAGATAGATATTTATCTAATATTAATATTTATCCAAAAATTACATAAATGAATGTCTAATCACTGAACTTAAGAAAAGTATCTGAAGCAAAAGAATACAGTTCAAGGACAGCATATCACAGTGGAACCTGGTCTAGATTGGTGGAGGGAGGGAGTGTGAAGAGAAAAACAAATGTTCAGGGAGGGCTTTCCTAAGAAAGCTGTGCTGAGATCTGAAGGATGCGCAGAGGTAGATTAGGTCAGGCTGGAGGATGAAGGGTCAGAAAGGAAAGTCCTACGCAGAGAAGAGCAGACAAATGCCCATGAAGGAAGGCCCATATGATATATTTGAATAACCGAATTCAGGCCAGTATGAATTGAAGAATATAAGGATGAGAGGTGGGGCAGAAAGAAGCTGTTGAGGTAGACAGACACAAGACCACAGGGCCTCATAAATCCTCTATGTATCAGTTAGAAGTTTAGTTCAACTCTTAAAGACAGAAATTCAATGATGTGAGTTTAATCCTAACAAATTCAATCCAAACAAATATGGATTTTGTTCCCTCACAGGGAAGAAGCCCAGAAGCAGACAGCCAAGTCTTGTATGGTGGTTTCACAAAGTCATCAGGCCCAAGCTTATTTCATTTTTCTGCCTTACTATCTCTAGTACTAACTCCTACCTTCAAAGTCTCAAGATGGCTGCTGGATTTCCAGTCATCACAGCCACATCCCAGATATGAAGAACTAAAAGGACAAGGTTAAAGAGGCTTCTCCAGCTACTCCACTTAAGAACTTTTGCTTGTATCTTATAGGTTCTCTCTCTGTAAGGGAGGCTAGGAAATGTCTAGTGTGAGTGTGTGTGTGTGTGAGAGAGAGAGACATTGCCATTTTAATAATACTTTTTGTAAGAAAGAAGGAAAACTGGATATTATGGAAAGGCAGTCTTTGCTACATCAAATGAAGGATTTTAGTTATTTTCCCTGTGATCAATAGAAGTCATTGGCAAGTTTCATGGGAAGACGTCACATTTTGATTGACTATAGTGTGTGAAAGGAATGGATCTCGGAAAGCAGAGGGAAGAAGCATAATAAAACAGACAGAACACAATGGCAGCACAGATTAGGGTGGTGTCTATGGAAATATTAGAATCAGGATTGATTGAAAAGACATTTTGCAGGAGACAGACCTTGATGATAACTTTCATATGGTGATGAGGGAAAGGAAAGCAGCATGGATGCTACACACTGGCTGGATACTGGTGCCATTCGTTGAGATGGAGAACAAAAAAGGGGAGCAGATTTGCTGAGAAAGATCATGAACGCGGTCTTGGACATGTTGAAAAGAAATGTATTCCAAATGGAGATTTAATACGTAGCTGGACATCTGGGTCTGGAACACAGAGAAGCAGTCTATGCTGGAGGTATCAGTGGGTACCCACTGACATGTAGATGATAACTGAAATCCTAATTGATAATTATTTCCTGGAGATACTGCATGAAGTGAGAAGAGAGTCTAGGACTTAGACTTGAGGAAATTTAACATTTAATGAAAGGAAGGGGGTGAGAATGAGCCAGAAATGGAAGCAAAGAGGAAGTAGCCAGAGAGATGAAAGGAAAATCAAGATGTAATGTCTCAGAGCCTAGGAAGTCAAGGAGGGACCACATCCAACAGCTGATGAAGGCTCAATGAGATGATGACTGAAAAAGTCTTTTGGATTTAACAAGATAGAGAGCATTAAGGATATTAGTGAGGACTCTTGGAGGAATGTTGGGCTAGAAACCAGATTATAACGGGCTAAGGAGTGAATTGGTTATGAAAAGATGACTGCGATAAACACACCATTTGTTAAAAGTCTGGCTCTGAAGGAAAAGAGAGAAAAGGAATAGTAGCAAGAGTGGGGCTGTGGGCCAGGTTGGTTATTTTCTAATCCTTATGGACTTAGATATTGATGACAAGAGCTAGTTGAGAGGCAAGAATGTTGCGTCTTGCCTCTAAGGCTTCTGGGAGGGTAGGAGCATAGTGGAGGAAAAGCACAGGTCCTGTGGTGACTCTAAAGAAGTTGAAGAGAAGGTATAATTAAAACTGGAGGATAGATATGGATTTGGGGCCAGAAAGTAGGAAATTGCAGTTCAAGGTGAACAATATTTTGTCCTTATCCTCTCCAAGGTAGGTCATTTTGAGAAAACCAAAGTCACATAAGCATTATAATCTTTAGAGAAAGTGAATTTCATGTTAAAGTTGTCATAAAATGGTAAGTGTCTCCATTTTATCTTCTTTCTCTCGAGCATCTAGTTCAACGAGACTTCAATAAAATACTATAGTTGGAGTTGGGGTTTACTGAACCTTTATAAAATCAGGTTATCCTCATAACATCTTTGTGCTGCTGCTGCTGCTGCTAAGTCGCTTCAGTCGTGTACGACTCTGTGCAACCCCATAGACGGCAACCTACCAGGATCCTCCGTCCCTGGGATTCTCCAGGCGAGAACACTGGAGTGGGTTGCCATTTCCTTCTCCAATGCATGAAAGTGAAAAGTGAAAGTGAAGTCGCTCAGTCGTGTCTGACTCTTTGTGACCCCATGGACTGCAGCCTACCAGGCTCCTGCATCCATGGGATTTTCCAGGCAAGAGTACTGGAGTGGGTTGCCATTGCCTTCTCCAAACATCTCTGTGAGGAGGGTGCTATTGTAGTCTCAGTTTAAGAGATCAGAGAGCTGAAGGCAGAGGGGTTAAGTAACTGACCTGAGATCATGCACTATCCAGTGGTAACTATAGGATTCAAAGCATTATCTGCCTGCTGCAGTGGTTCTTACTGCCATGCTGGGCTACATGCCTCACCAGAAAAGATGCTGATTGACAGACAAACTCAGACATAACCAGTCTGAGCAGGGAGGCAGTGTTCTTCCCACTTAAGATTAACACCTGTGTTTGTGGCTTGAAGGCAATCACAGCATCATCCCTTAGTTAAAGGCGTTCTTTTCTTGACACTGCACAGAGGGAATGGAAATGATTTTGAAATGGAAATGGGAGAAAATCAGGAGAAATGAAACAAACAAAAAAAAGCCACCTAAAAAAGGGAACAAGTTTATTTAAGGCTGAACTACACAGAAGGACAAGTGTGGATATGACCATAAAAATGCTCAGGCAAATCTGTAGCAGGTGGGACTTCCAAGCTACTGCTCTGGGATTTCCAGGCTTTACTGAGCAGTCTGAGAGCAAATATTTGTGGGGACTTAAAGGCAACATGTTTCTATGTCATCACAGAACACTTCAGTTTCTTCTGTCATGTGGTCTTTTCCAGAGCAATTTGCTTATTTCAATGCCATACACAACCAAGATGTATCCAGAACTACTTTATATCTGAGCAGCTTCCTTGAGACGAAATGGTTGCCTAGAAGTTTTCCTTAGGGGCAGGGCTTCAATTGTGGGCTTCCCTAGTGGCTCAGATGGTAAAGAATCTGCCTGCAATGTGGGAGACCTGGGTTCAATCCCTGGGTCGGGAAGATCCCCTGGAGGAGGGCATGGCTACCCACTCCAGTATTCTTGCCTGGAGAATTCCATGGACAGAGGAGCCTGACAGGCTACAGTCCATGCGGTCGCAGAGTCGGACATGACTGAGCAACTAATAACAGCTAGTGAAATTTGACCTGGGGCTGCAGGTTACCTGGCTTTACTTCCTCATCTTTAAGCTCCGGTGACTCCACCAGCAAAACGGAGGGTCAATAATTGACATCTGTCTATTTGGGGCAAGACTCTGGACTCCTAGGGAAAATAGGGAGTATTGTTTGTCTAGAGAGAAAGGAAGCCTCTGGGGTAGGGATTTTCCACTGTTGCTTCTGAAAATCTAAAAAATGCTTTTGAACCTCTTTCTTCCCTCCTTCCACTTCACCCAAAAAGAAAATCTTTCACCAAACCTATAAATTGTGAAGATATTTAATGAGATAATACAAACAGACATTTTTGTTGAAGTTCCTTCTTTCCCTTCACCTTCTTTGTTGGAAGGAATTCCTGGCTTTTGGAGGTTGAATCAGGAAACTTCAGCAGACTTGTGATTTAGTCATTGTGTTTTTGTTGGGGCTTCTAGGGGAATGGCTTTGGAATTAAGAGGAGCCTGGAAATTTAAAGCAATTCATAGAAAATGATGGCTCAGCAGGTAAAGAATCCACCTGCACTGCAGAAGATGCAGGTAACACAGGTTCAATCCCTGGGTTGGGAAGATCTGTTGGAGGAGGAAATGGCAACCTACTCCAGTATTCTTGCCTGGGAAATCCCACGGTCAGAGGATCCTGGCAGGCTGGAGTCCAAATGGTTGCAAAGAGTCAGACATGACTGAGTGACTAAACATACAGCAAAGGATAGTGATTACTGTACACAAAGATTTGCTTTCCCCAAAACTCTCAACTGAGGAGCCATGAAATACAAAATTCTTTTTTTTTTTTGAAATACAAAATTCTTTGGATGTCATTTGTACATAATCCTACAAGGCAGGTTATCTCTGCCCTAATTTATGTTTTCCAGTTTAGATTACTGCGTGAAAACCTGGATCCTGGGAATATGATGTTTCTAGCTTCTTGCCTTATAATTTTTTAGTGACTTTTGGTTCACTGATTTCACTACTTTTCTCAGCTCCTTAAAATCTCTATCTAGGATACTGAACTTTAGCTGAAAACAAGTGTTATATATCAGGGGATGAGTCTGCTAGAAGGTCAGAACACATAGTACTTAGAATTATAAGTATAGTGATAATATTAATAATTGCCAGTATTTCCCAGCTACTGGGCAAAGGGATTACCTTATTTAAATATTTACAATAGCTTTGTGAGGTGGGTTCTATTATCATCTTTTTTTTCCTCTCCTTTTTTTTCTTCTTTCCTGTTGAGGAAACAGTTTAAAGTGGTGAAGAAATCTGTCCTAATAAGAACAACTGCAGTCCAGAGCCTGGGTCTTGACAGTTAGCCCCCAGGAAATGTCACTCCTTGGGTGTGGAGAGCCATGTGAAGGAGGAAGTCAGGAAGCTCACAGGGACGAAAGATGGCAAGACTGCTTGCACTGAACAAAGACCGTTGATCCTAAAGCTGGACAGAATTTTGGATCCTATCTTTCACTTTCTGGCTTCTAAACCTGATTATGCTGCTGCTGCTGCTGCTAAGTTGCTTCAGCCGTGTCCGACTCTGTGCGACCCCACAGACGGCAGCCCACCAGGCTCCTCCGTCCATGGGAGTTTCCAGGCAAGAGTACTGGAGTGGGTTGCCATTGCCATCTCTGAAACCTGACTATGGTCCACCATAAAAGGAGAAGTGACCAGTTTAAGGCTTCTAGAATACAGAAGATTCTATAGCTCCCTTCATTCTCTTCATCAGGGAGATCACCATCACCCCCTGACCCCCCACTCAGGCCTCAGTGATTGCCCCTCCCTAATACTCCCAGAATTAAAGCCCAATAAAGAAATTTCTTAATGTTTTCTAGCACGTTTATGTAATTACTTCATTTGTTCTCCACTGGAACTTGTGACGTCACCCAGGGAATACATTAAATTTTCACTTTATTATTCCTATTCTGTAAACTAGGAAACTGAGTCCCCAGAAGAGGTGAGGTAACTTGTCCAGGGCACTGAGCTAGTTCGGGGTAGCGCTGGGACAGTAACTCAGGACCTTCAGCCCCATGACTTGATTTGTTCTTCTTTCAGCACCAGGAAATGCTCGCCTGATGCCTACTAGACATAGGCTATTGAGCAAAGTACTCTGGGTAGGAAGCAGACGTCCTCCTCCCCCTTGGAAGGAGGACTCTTTTTCTGGGAGATGGCTCTCACTCTCATCCCATTCAGTTCAGTCACTCAGTCGTGTCTGACTCTTTGTGACCGCATGAACCGCAGCACGCCAGGCCTCCCTGTCCATCACCAACTGCCGGAGTCCACCCAAACCCATGTCCATTGTGTCAGTGATGCCATCCAGCCATCTCATCCTCTGTCGTCCCCTTCTCCTCCTGCCCTCAATCTTTCCCAGCATCAGGGTCTTCTAAAATAAGTCAGCTCTTCGCATCAGGTGACCGAAGTATTGGATTTCAGCTTCAATATCAGTCCTTCCAATGAACACCCGGGACTGATCTCCTTTAGGATGGACTGGTTGGATCTCCTTGCAGTCCAAGGGACTCTCAAGAGTCTTCTCCAACACCACAGTTCAAAAGCATCAATTCTTCTGTGCTCAGCTCAGAGTTCAACTCTCACATCCATACATGACCACTGGAAAAACCATAGCCCTGACTAGATGGACCTTTGTTGGCAAAGTAATGTCTCTGCTTTTTAATATGCTGTCTAGGTTGGCATAACTTTCCTTCCAAGGAGTAAGCGTCTTTTAATTTCATGGGTATAATCACCATCTGCAGTGATTTTGGAGCCCAGAAAATCCCATTAGTAACATTCAAATTATTGTTGCTCTGTGGCTAAGGTCATGTCTGACTCTTTTGCGACCCCACAGACTGTAGCCCACCAGGCTCCTCTGTCCATGGGATTCTCCAGCAAGAATACTGAAGTGGGCTGCCATTTCCTTCTCCTGGGGATCTTCCCAACCCAGGGACTGAACCCTTGTCTCCTGCGTCTCCTTCACTGGCAGGCGGATTCTTTACCACTGGGCCACCTGGGAAACCCCAAACATACAAATAGTTCATTGGTTTTTCAGAACTGTTTCGCAGGCACAGTTGGTTTTACACTTTTTTCTGTCTCCCCTTACACCCAGCAGGTGCTCAATATGTGTTGCTGTTGGTTCCGCCTGTTATTAGTGACTAAGAGTGGCAGACAGATGGAAAGAACAGAGCCTTTGGAGTCAGGCCAGTCTGCAATCAAGTGCTGCCTCTGCCCCTTCTGGTTGTGTGGCTCCAGGCAGGTGCTCGACCTCTCAGTGCCTCGGGCACCTTGGCTGAAGAGGAAGCTCACAAGTGACGGTGACGAGTCTGAGATCACTGGGGCAGGTGTGCTCTGGGGTGGGTGCGGCGCACAGAGGAAGCCGGCAGGAAGTGCAGTCTCTGCAGCGGATGCTGATCTCAGAACATCTACCTTACCATCTTCCTAAGAGAGTTTCAGCTCGTTATTGCTGAGCCTACAACATTTCCTCTGTGCATTTCAACACGCGCTTCCGTTGAATCTGTAATCGCAGGCAGTTCTCTTTTATCTCCATTCAGGCGAGGCGGATGATCACATTCAAAACCAAAGCTCAACCAAGTGCAACTTAGCAGTGTGACTTTCCCAGCTGCAGGGATGCATATTAATAGGATCAACCTGAGATTCTCTCAGCAGATGTCCACCCCTCGCCCCACGACCAAGTTCACCAAAAACACGATTAAATTAGGAACAGGAGCCTTTGAACCAGAACAACGCCCCCCACCCTCAGCTATTCCTGGCACCCTTCTGCTAAGTGCAGTGGCTGGGGGAGCTGCATTTTAAGTGCTTCTGGCAGGACCATCAACCAAATCACTACCGCGTCCAAGATCTCCTACCCACTCCCCTCAGGAGAGCACAGAAATGTCCACCAAAGTCATTTCCCCAAAAGCTGATCTCCCCCCTCCTCTGTGCCAGCATCAGACACAACTGCTCCCAGGACTAGGTTGCTGTTCCAAGAGATGCCTTTGAGGCTGAATGATTCCAGTTCAGCAATATCAAATCTGCCTGCTTGTTCTCCTCAAAGCAGTCTCAGAGAAAGGAAATGTTGCCTGTGTGGAAATGGGACCTCTGCTGAAAAAGAAATCCCACAGTTCCACTGCATCCTAGCTCTCCACTCCCCGCATGGTGGAATACACAGCAACACAACTCCAAGTTCACCACCTGGAACTCTGCCACCTCATGGGTCTCCAGTTTACACTCCCCTGTGATTCAGGTCAGAGAGGCCAGGTCAGGTCTGTCAAGAAATGGCCTTGACTTCCACCTGGGTCTTCTCAAGCCTAGAAGCCGGCTCCATTCTATTTCTCAGCTCTTTTCTCCTCTTCCCTGCCCCCCTGCATAGAAACTGGCGTGGGCACAAGTGTCTCTTCCTACTGTGAGCTGTGTATTTAGCATTAAACGCCTTCAAAATAATTTCACAGCAGCTTGGGCTGTATCTGGAATATGTCCAGGTAAGCCTCTTGAGTATAAGATGTTTGTTGTTCTACTCTGGCATTTGAACAATTGCTTTTCTCATTTCTGAACCTACCTAGAGCTAACTTTGAACTCTTAGGAGATGCCACACTCTGCACTGAGGCTGACTTGCATTATTTTATTTAAACCCAACAAAGACCCCCATGAAGTAGATACTACTATAATTTTCATTTTACTGTTTAGAAAAGCAAGGGAAATTAAGTAACTCTAGAACCCATGTTCTAACCTCTCTGCTGCAGTGTCTCCCAGTTACCACATACCACGAGCTTTGTTCTTCTTAGGGATGAAAATACCTTGCAGATGGAGACCCATGTCTTCAAATTCTGCACTCAAGTCTCAGTTCGTTCTCATTATCTCATTTGCATTTCACAAATGGCATTATCAGTCCAGTTCTCAACAAGAGTGTATAAAAAGCACATCTCTAGAGACTCCTAGGCTTTCAACTTAGTATCAAACCCTATGGCATAGACAAAGGAATTACATAAATCTATTTAAGGGAGGTCAGTCTTTATGAAACAGAGAAATAATTTAAATGTTAAACTGAAGATACATCTTTTAGCATCTAGGGAAAGTGGAGACCACATCATGGGAAGGTAGTGGGATATTAGCTGGCCTTGAAGAAGGAGGCCAATGTAAAGAGGTGGAGAAGGAGCGAGATGGGAAAGGGTGTGAGAAAAGTCTTGGTGGGGAGACAACTGGTAGTTGGCCAGTAACAGTATAATATGTACATTGTAATTGCCCTTCACCATCAAGGCTGGGAATTCTAGAGGCTTACTGTCTCTGCTCTTGATAAAAACAAATACTTCGTAGTTCATCAAACAGATTTTTTCTAGGGCCTGGAATGGGAGTCAAAGGACCTACATGCAGGGAATGTTCCAAAGGCAGAAGGACGGGTCTGTCTCTTTCCAGTTCTCTTGCTGTTCTCCCTGTCTCACCTCTTCTACTTCTTATTATGTTCTCTGAACTTCGTTTTTGAAAACGGAACACGTGGAAGGTTTACAAGTGGAATAAAACAACCTAAGTTGGTATCCTACTTCTGCCACCCTTCTACCCTGCCTCCAGCTGTGTGTGGTCTCAGAGGAGGATGACGGTAAATTTGCTTCAACATGATTCCTGTGACGGGTGATATGCCAGGCATTCTGCATGGGCTAATTCATTGAATCTTCACAAGAAAGACAGTCCATTAACTATTAGCACCTCCACTTTATCGATGACAAAACAGGATTAGCAAGATGAATAACCTGCCCCAAATCACGCTGACAGTCATTAGCAAAGCTGGGACTATATCCCACATCCATGGGACCACCAAACCTATGTCCTTAGCCCACTAGTTATACTTCCCAAGTCACTGAGCTTCTTGCAGCCTTAGTTCCTCGTTTGCCACGTATTCATAACAGCACCTACAGTGGGGCAGATCAAAAAGTAACGTGGTATGGACATGAAGCAGCCACCCTGTGTTCAGAGGTCGCCTCATTAATTTTCTCCATTCAAAAACAGTGGATGTTTCCATTAGCTTTGTCTTATGCCTTTACACTTCTTCAAGGATTTTGCAAATACTCAGGAAGTACAGAGAAAGTACTCAGGAAGTACTCACATGTCTTTCTCAATCTCTGACACTGCACACAAAACACTAACACTCAAGTACTTTATTTTTAGTTCTTCTCTTTCCCTTTCTCTTTTTCTCTTTTGTGTATCCTTATGGGTATCGTTGAAGGTAAAACCAGGAAAGTACAGTCCAGCCATTTGCATTCCTCAATATTCATGGGGAATTTGTTCCAGCAATCATCCCCACCCTCAGATACCAAAATCCAAGATGCTCAAGGCCCTGAGATAAAGTGACACAGCATGGTCGGCCCTCTGTATCCCTGGTTTCTGCAGCTGCCGACAGGAAGGCTGACTCTGCTTCACTCAGAGGTGAATCTATAGGTAACGGAAGGTGACACCAGGCTCCATGGTCCTTGGGTGGGGGTGGGGAACCCTGTTGCCTTAGGTTGGCATTAAGTACTGTTCTACTGAATGCTCCCATACAGGGCAGGTGTTTGAGCAGGTGGGGCGACCCTGGGGCAGACGCTGAGCAGGTCACACAGAGCTTAGTGGGTATAATTACACTTTCATAAAAACGAATGCTGGACTTTCTCCCCTGCTGTGTCTTAGCTACAGGGGCTAAAATAAACATTTTAATTAGTTTCAGCTTCCAAAAGAGTCTTAGCAGGCCAGACTTCCGAATCTGCCTCCTGCAGGGAAAGCACTTTCAAATCCCACCAGTTGGCAACAACTCCCTCCAAAATAAAAACTGCAAACCAAAAATCATGTCTCTAACTAAAGTTTAACTGTGCCTCTTAGATAGACAGCTTTGTTATGCAGTTGGCAGCTTGGAGTGACACAGTCTTGGGCAGAAGCAGAACCTTCAGGCCTCCTGTCATTTAGCATGAACTGGAGGATGTCAGCGGTAAAACACAATAGAAGTCTTGTATCCATCACCCCTGCATTTGCTTTTTTAGAAAATATAGGGTGGCCCAGAGAGTTTAAGGTACCTAAATATATAGCTAGTTCATAATGGACTCAAGGTAGTGCCCCCCTCTCTTTTTCTTTCTTTTTAAAGTATCCACATGTTACAGTACGCATCCCTGCTATGATCACCTTATAAGGGAGATAGCAGTATTCCTTTCACACGTGAGATATCAGGGCTGAGACCCAACTAAGTGACTCGCCCAGCATTATAGCTGGCAAGTGCCGGTCCTGGAATCAGATGGTCTGATTAGCTCAGTCCTCACCTCTGATCAGCTCACTCCTGATCTTAGACCCCCAGTACCATTTTAGAACAACTGAAGACAAAATGTAGCTCAGACATGAAGGAAACAGTCTTTAAGAAACTCCGCAGTCCTTTCATGTAACACTCTGAATTTGCCTCCATACAGGCCACTCTGACTCTTTAGTTTTGACCCTGAAGGCAGGAAAGGGAATTGAGCACACCTCATTTTGACCCACATACAGTTACGGCTCTGTACTTCATTCACTCACTCATTCGTTCATTCATTCATTCATGAGATGTCTATTGAGCACCCCTCTGTTTCAGACCCTGAGCACATCACAAGCCAGATTCTTTGACATCATTTATATGTTAGCCACGAGGACGCTGTTTACCTCTTAAACCCTGGGTTGGTTTTGAAACTTTCCTGTGGATATTTCACTGGCATACAAGGTAATTAATGGCAATACTACAGGTTCAAATTTCCTAAGAGATAAGACTTCAAGAATAATTTACTTCAGACTGTGAGCTTTTCCATGGCAGAAACTGTCTTATTTTCCTTTGAGTACCTCGAGCAGCAGTGTCCAATAGAACTTCCAGCAGATAAAAACACCTTACATCTGCACTGATACTGTAGCCACTTGCCACATGGGGTTACTGAGCGCTTAAAATGCAACTAAAGAACTGATTTGAATTTTAATTAATTTAAACTTAAATGGTCACATCTTTCTAATGGCTACTGTGTTGGGCAGCACAGCTGCAAAGCCAGGGATTCTCAGCTCTCACTGTGCACACTACAAAGTTTATAAAACCTTCAGACTCCCAAGTTCTACCCTTAAAAAATACAGTTTATTTAGCTGGGGTGGGGCCCAGTATATATCAGTTTGATTCTTTTCTTGTTTGGTTTTCTCTATATGAAATATAACCTGTAGCAGAAGTCATTTTCTCTGACTGTAGCCATAGTTACTCTTTAAACATTTAAAAATTTAATTTTTTAAATTTATTTTCTTACATCAATGGTTTATTGGACCAAATTTATTTTTGACAAATAAAATTATATATATTTAAGGTGTACAATGTGATGTTTTGATACATGTATACATTGTGAAATTATTTATTTCAGTGTGATGCTAATGTGCAGCTAGGATTGAGAGCTAGTACTTAAGAGTAACCCAGAGCTTGGCATCTGAGGGATACTCGGGAAATGTCTGCTGAAATATTGGAATATATGAGTGACCACTGATTGGACTGAACATTCACAAAGAATCAAGCTGTATAAAGACATTGTGTTGATCAGGTTTTTACAGAAAAACCTGAACAAACATTTTGGCCAACCCAATATAATAATAGTAATAGTGACATGGTAATTAACAATGTTGATATATAACATGTGTGAATATACACCTTCTATCATAAATGCTAGCTAAACATTTAGACATTCATTCATTCATTCAACAAACACTTAACTAAGCATCTACTATTTGTTAGGCATTGTCCTGAGTGCTGGGGTACAGTAGCAAATAGAAACAGACATGATTCCTGTGCTCATTACCTAGTGGGGAGACAAACATTAACAAAGCAGATGCTCGCAGACGGGGATAGGTTCTGTGGGGAAAATGAAAAGTGATGCGATAGTACCTGGTGGTGAAAAACGGGGATCTGCATTAGAGAGGTGGTCAGGAAAGGTCTCTTTGCAGAGATGATGTCCCAGACATCTGAGAATGTGCCAGCTAAGGCAAAGAGATAGGAAATGGCATCCTAAGCAGAGGGCACCAAAGCCACAAAGGGGAAAGATCTTGCTAGTTTGAGAAACAAAAAGAAAATGATCTTATAGTAGATTGATAGACAGGGAGAGGAATATTAGAGGAGATAGAGAAGCAGCCCAGAAGCAGGTCCTGCAGAACCTGATAGGAATGTGGATTTCATTCTAAGAGCAGTTCTTAAAAGGTTAGGTTACAAACAGGAAAGACCACTCTGACTGCTGGTGGCAAAGGGACTTGGTGTTGAGGGGCGGGGGGGAAGGGGCTCTACTGGGAGTCCAACTCAGAATGATTGATGGACTGGAAATGTGCAGGCTGAAGTAAAGAACTGAGGAAGTTAACTCCTACCTCCCCCTCACACCCCGCCCTAATCCCGACCCCAGGCATCTTGGCAGATTATTTAGGCCAGTTATGCTCTTAAGAAATAACCCTTTACATTGTAATGCCGCTTTCACTTTCTCATAGGACTTTCCTGTTTCCACCCCTGTTGCCATAAATGATCCCTTGAAGTTTTATCTAGACTAGTTTTCAAGGATGTCTGGGATAAAGAATTTTTATTTTATTTCATTGCTTCAGGTAGCATTCAATGCACAATCACTCCTCTTTCTAAAATCCCAATAAAGTATAACTAAACTTTCAAAACAAATTGGGAAATGCTATTTTAATTGTAAGTGGTAGCCCCACAAAATTCTTTAAAGCAGTAGACTTTTCTCAGTATTCATTTAGTTATTGAACAAATCTGTTTTGAGCACCAGCAATGTGCCAGACACTGTGTGCTGAGTGTACGATGCTGAAGTAAACAGTCTCTGGAGGAGGCAATATAACATATACAAATATGGTCCTGGATTGTGATAGGCAGAATGAGAGAATAACAGTGGGCAGAAGAAAGTGACTTGACTTAGAGTGGTCAGTGAAAGCTACCCTGAGGAAAGAATATTTATACTGACCCTGCATAAGCAGGGGCAGTTAGGTCAAGAGTGAGGAAAGAAGACGAGGTAAGAGAGGGAACATATTCCTAGAAGAGGGAACAACATTTGCGAAGACCCCAAGGCAGCAACTTCAAGAAATAAACATGGCTGAAATGCAGAGAGCCAGAGGGAGAGTAGTCAAAGATGAGGAGGGCATAGGCCACCTTTAAATCTTTTATTTATGGATAGATAATCTCAGAGAACATAGAAAGTAGAGAAAGTGACTCTGTCGGAAGATACTGTCCATGTAAGAACTGTCAGAAACGAAATTGTAATTTTCTCACTGAAATTATAGAATTATAATTAACAAAGAACCGATTCAATTTCCATACAGTTATTTTATTGCACAATTGGGTAAAATTGTTTCCATGTAAGTTAAGAACTTGCTGGTTGACTTACTAGCCCATTTTCTCAATTTTAGGGAATGACATGTGGGGAGGAAGTTTCAAACAGGTGGCTAACAAGCTGAATTTGGTCCACAGACATGGTTTCTTCGGCCTGGACAGTCTTATACAAAAATTTAAGTAAGGTGTGGTGGCTGAAACAGCAACGCTACATCTCCCAGCTTCCTCAGTGTGGAGGTAGGATCACGTGACTGCATTCTGTCAATGAAAAGTGGGCAAAGGGCTCCTCACTAGGTGTGGCCAATAAAAATCCCAGTGCTCCCAAGGTTCATCGCAGCACTGTTTATAATAGCCAGGACATGGAAGCAACCTAGATGCCCATCAGCAGACAAATGGATAAGGAAGCTGTGGTACATATACACCATGGAATATTACTCAGCCGTTAAAAGAATTCATTTGAATCAGTTCTAATGAGATGGATGAAACTGGAGCCCATTATACAGAGTGAAGTAAGCCAGAAAGATAAAGAACATTACAGCATACTAACACATATATATGGAATTTAGAAAGATGGTATGATAACCCTATATGCAAAACAGAAAAAGAGACACAGAAGTACAGAACAGACTTTTGAACTCTGTGGGAGAAGGTGAGGGTGGGATGTTTCGAAAGAACAGCATGTATATTATCTATAGTGAAACAGATCACCAGCCCAGGTGGGATGCATGAGACAAGTGCTTGGGCCTGGTGCACTGGGAAGACCCAGAGGAATCGGGTGGAGAGGGAGGTGGGAGGGGGGATCGGGATGGGGTATACATGTAACTCCATGGCTGATTCATGTCAATGTATGACAAAACCCACTGAAATGTTGTGAAGTAATTAGCCTCCAACTAATAAAAAATAAATAAATTTAAAAAAAATAAAAAGTAAAAAAAAAAAAAAAAATCCCAGTGCTGCAGGGTCTCTCTTTCTCCATCTGCAGCTGAATGCAGAGAAGAAAAATATCATAGAGGACGCAGAGCCAAACATGACGAAAGGAACCCAGGTCCTTGGAGGACCAGATAGAATCTCCACAGTGACCCATATTGGTTGTGATGGAGTGAAAATTAAAACTTCATTGAGTTTACCACTGAGATATTGAGTTTTTTGGTTTTCTTTTCTTTACAATTGTGTTTTTGTTCAGGTTCCTCTAGAATCAGGTTCTGAGATATGGATTGGTGTGTAAGCAGTTTCCAGAAAACATGAGTAAGCGAGGGAGGGAGTGAGACAGGGAAGGTGTATAAACCAATGGGTGTCCACCCTCTGCCAGTCTCTGCTGTGGGCAGCCAAAGCTTGTCTAACAGGAGATTTCTGGGAGACAATTTGGAGGGTATCACACAACCATCTCAACTGAGAGATGGGAGATTGGGGTATTTAGGGGCTTCCTCTCTGTTTGGCATGGGCGGAGAGCCACTTCTAAGAACTCTTAATTCTTCAGGATTCTCAGCCTGAAGGCCAAGGGTGTACATAACATGTTTGGGGGGATAGGTAGCCTGGCACAGGCGAATGCTGAGTGGAGAGGACTGGGGAGCCAACAGTGTCTGCTGAAGACACAGCCTGCACTGACTGATTTGGGTACCAACATTTAGAGTTAGATGACTTCACATAAAAATCTGAATTTCTGACTTTTTGAAAAAATAAGCCAGTCAAAATTGTATCTGTATTTCCGTATGACAGTAACTGGCTGGAGCTGACCAAAGACTGATGTGCTAGAGGTGGGTAGGGTCCCTAATTCCCCATAGTCCTCACCCTACCCCTAAACTGTTTCTTTTGTTTATGTTAATTTCATGGTCCTTGTGAATCTGTAACCATTTGAATCTGTAACCCTTTAGGCCAAAGCTTTTGTTTTCTCCCTTTCCTCTCTCCTTTTTTCAATGCAGCTGCATTTTCTCTCCTCCCTAACTCACTTCAGAAACTACTCAAGATACATCTTGGTGAGACCTTCCCCCACCAGCCTCACCTATTTCATTCACCACACTTCTGTGGTCAACTCGAGTTGTATTGTCCAATATATATATAAGCCAGATGTGGCTACATATGGCTATTTACATTTAAATTTCATTTAATTACAATTAATTAAGATTAATTAAGATTTAAAATGCAGTCCTTTCATTGACTACTTCAGGTATTCAATAGCCATATGACATCAGGGGCTATGATTCTGGATGGAACAGACATAACACATTTCCACGATTATTGAAAGTTCTTGGACAGAACAGATCTATAGAATGTACTGTAATTCTTAGTTCTGGTTTTTCTTATAGGGATTTTTATGTTTTTTTTTTTTTTTTTGTATTTTCTCTTTAAAGTGAAACCCACCTCAGAAATAAGAGAGCATGTTCTACACACTATATTCTTTTTCACCATCTAGTACCTAACCAGTCTCCTGCAGTGATATTGAGAATGTTTCTCAAGTTCTTGAATGGTGTTCTGTACCAGGGTCCCCAGTGGTCTCATTCAGGGAAACACTGTGTGTTCTCCTGGCCCCTTCAGGCTGATGGAAGACTGAGAAAGTAGCTTAGGGTGGAAAAAGACAGAAAAGGTCAGGTATGATTTCAACATCATACCCTCTTAGGACTGAAAGGAAACTCATTAAGACCACTTATTGCTTCCTACTTGAAAAAAAGCATCAGAGGTATTTAACCCATACTTTGGTAAAAAAAGAAAAATGTAATGCCTTTGTTTAAAATTCCATAGCGATTGGGCAATATAACATCAAGGTACTGTAGAGCACTCTGTCTTGGGAGCCTGACACACGGGGTGGACATTCCAGCTCTGATCCTTGTCACCTGTGAGCCCTTGCACCATTTACTTTACTTACCTTCCTTGAGCTTCATTTACTCATAGGAGACTCATTATAATACCTATCTCATGGAGTTTTTGTGAGGATTAAATGAGATAAATGTCCAAGGATAGGTTATAAATGCTAGCTATTGTTATTATCAGAAAAAAAAAAAATGAAATTCAAAAGAGAAGCAATCAAGTTAAGAATTGACTTCCAGTGGGGCACCTTGTTGTAAAGGATCCTTGTAGATAATGCATCTAGAAAATTCCCTCCCATAGAAACATTTGCAGAGTTGCAGAAGATCCATTTTTTGACATTAATTTTTCTTGAAAAATATTAATGTACTTCTGCCAGCATAAAAATGAAGATTATTAGGCAAGCATTGCACTCTCCCCTTGTCCTACTCTGCCAAGCAAACAATATCTCAAATTAAAGCTACCATTCAGTGAGAAAGAAATGATGATGGAAATAAAATGACCAGAAAGAAAAAGACTGAAGAACTTCCATCACTCAATTTTGGATCAGAAAATAAAATCATTATAGGGAATAGCTATCTCTTTTTCTGTCTTCTCCATCCAAATGCCTTATACTTTTGAAAAGAATTGAACATTTTGAATGCTTTCCTTTTCCAAAGAGGTAAATAATGACTGGAAATGTTTATGTTCTCAAGTACCTCTGAGGCATGACTCTGTCCTCTTGGTCATTGAGCTGTGAAAAATCATCATGCTGTTAAATAATCTCACCAAGTTACAGGTTAAAGGCACTTCCTGTTGAATGAAAGGGATCATGTGAGGCTTATCCAAGAATGGCACTTTGGCCAATGGCCATGAGGTCATGATGAAAACTGCTTTCCGCAGAGGCTCCAAAGTGGCATTTGGTAGTCTTTCCTTCTTTACTCTGCCCAGTTTATTGCTAGGGAAAGATGCTAAAAATCAGTTGCTAAGTGAAATAAGGTAGATTACAAAAGAAGATGTGTGGTATGATCATATTCTGATAAAAGAATCTTGGTTTTCAGCCACAGAAATTCACTCTGGCTCTCAAGATCTGGCATTTATTGGAAGGATGTGGAAGTTCACAGAAGTATCAGTTAGCTATTGCTGCAAAACAAACCACTCTAAACTTAGCGGCTTAAAAAAATCAATTTATTTAGTCCTCCCCATTTATCTGAGGCTGTGTGTCCACTAGGTAGTTATGCTTCTGTGAGTTGGCTGAGGCCCATGGGCTTTCCTCCAAATGGTTTGTCATCCTCCACCAGACTGGCCAAGATGAGGCCAGTCTTGTTTTTATGGTAGAGTCAATGTTCCAGAAAAGAGAGTAGAAACACATAGGGCTTCTTGAAGCCTACGCTCTGAGCTGGCACACCCTTACTTCTGCTGCATTCTTTTGGCCAAAGCAAATGACAAGGCATTCCAGATCCAAGGAGTGAGAAACTAGACTCCACCTCTTTATAGGGCTCTACCTCTGTCAAAGGGTGTGGATATGGAGCCCACAAGTTGGGACCATCAATGCAATCAGTTTATCGTAACAGAATTGAAGGAAAAGTTGAAGACTTAGTTTTCAGAAGGCCCAGGACCTAGGGATGCTTGGGAGTGCCTGTGATGGCAACTAGTGAGTAATCTTCCCAAGGTTTTCCTCTCAGGATGAAGGGAGTTCCAGCATTTTCAAGTCCTGGGGATCACCTGGCTAGAGATTGAAATCTCACCTTGGCCACCTACTTTGGCCATGGAGGACATGACATCTGGATTGGCATTTGTACTAGAGATGATACTCCACTGATTGAGTGGCCGGCTTCAGAGCGAAATGTGGGTGTGGCTTTCTGAGGAAGGAAAGTGAGTGCTGGTATCCACACCAACCTGCTCTCTCTGCACCAAAACAGTGACAGGAGTAATATAATACCCACACGCTGGATTTACAGGGGAGATTTTTCTTTGTGTTTGCATATATTTCTTAAGTTTCTCTAAGGAACATGTACTAGGTAATCGGTTCAGCTCAGTCGCTCAGTCGTGTACAACTCCTTGTGACCCCATGGACCGCAGCACTTTTACTTTATTAAAAAAGTTGCAGAAACACAAATTTGTAGCAGGACAGGCACAGTAGGAAGGTACCTTAGACTTCGGGTATTTTTGCCTCAGCTCTCCTCCTCTCCTTCCTTCTACCCCCACTTCCCCAACACACGTGAACACACAGACACACACCCCTTCCATCTCATTCCAAAAGGAAACTGTTTTGTGAAATGAGAGGAGAGATTGTCTCCAAAGTCATTTCCACTCAAGAATAATAGATGAATGCATACTTCTAATTTACCAGCTAAATTATTTTATATGTTATTTGACACTTTCTCTTTGTTCCAATATACTGTATTTTCACTTTAAAACATGTTCTAAAAGCATGTGAGAGAGAAAGGTTTTCTTCAGTGTCCCCCTCTTTGATCCCCATTACCAGATGCAGATATGACAGTCACCTGGAAGATCACAGAGGTTGAACAGGAGCTATTCTATCCCTGGGGAAGTCTCCAGACTCAAGCTTTACAGAAAGCAGTCTCTGCAGAACATATCCCTCCTCACCCAGGTGGCACAGTGGTAAAGAATTCACCTACAACACAGGAGATGCCAGAGAGGGGAGTTTGATCCTTGGGTTTGGAAGATCCTCTGGAGAAGAAAATGGTGACTGGCTCCAGGATTCTTGCTTTGAGAATCCCAAGGACAGAAGAGCCTGGTGGGCTACAGTCCATGCAGTCGCAAAGAGTCAGACACGACCGAGTGCCTAAACACAGCACCCTCTACATGGTGGTTTAGTCACTAAGTTGTGTCCGACCCTTGCAACCCATGGACAGTAGCCTGACAGGCTTCTCTGTCCATGAGATTCTCCAGGCAAGAATCCTAGAGTGGGTTGCCATTTCCTTCTTCAGGGAATCTTCCTGACCCAGGGATTGAACCTGGGTCTTCTGCAATGCAGGCAGATTCTTTACCAACTGAGCTACAAGGGAACTCCCACACACTGATGAGAGAGAGGAGAGAGAGAGGGAGGGACAGGATGAACTCCGTCTTAGTACATGCATATCGAAATCACTGACAAGTGGCTTTGACCTTGTTGGTTGGAATTCAGTTCAGTTCAGTTCAGTCGCTCAGTCGTGTCTGACTCTTTGCGACCCCATGAATCGCAGCATGCCAGGCCTCCCTGTCCATCACCAACTCCCGGAGTTTACCCAAACTCATGCCCATCGAGTCGGTGATGCCATCCAGCCATCTCATCCTCTGTCGTCCCCTTCTCCTCCTGCCCCCAATCCCTCCCAGCATCAGGGTCTTTTCCAATGAGTCAACTCTTTGCATGAGATGGCCAAAGTATTGGAGTTAGGGTAGTCAAAAAACAAAATAAACAAATAAAACCCCAGGACAGGGGTGCCCAGCCTCTGGGATCTAATGCCTGATGATCTGAAGTGGAGCTGATGTAATAATAATAGAAATAAAGTGTACAGTAAATGTAATAATGCACTTGAATTATCCAGAAACCATCTCCCAACCAGTCCATGGAAAAACTGTCTTCCAGGAAACCAGTCCCTGGTGCCAGAAAGGTTGGGAATCACTGCCCCATGACATTCAGCTAAAGTTCAGTTTCAGACAAACAAGAAATAACTTGTTAGTATAAGTATGTCCCATATAGTGAAGATATTGCCAGTTTGAATGGGGCAGATTTTAAATTCATTTATTTAAAAATTTAAAAAACTGATTTTAAATTCATTTTTAGCAGAAATTCAATTATCATTTGCTAAATACGGCAACCCCAGTTAGAAGACATTTCCAATGTTATTTGTTCTTCCAAAACCATGCCACCTCAGGCACAGAGAAAATATGCAACCCAAACCAGACTTTGGCTAAAAACCTAAAACTTCTGTTTTGAAACATCTGAAAGAAATCATGAGGGAAAACATTTTATGGGAGGATATTCCTCATTTCCTGTGGTCATGACAGTCTGGAATAGGAATTAGAGTCTGGTTCTAAAATCAGGGGAAAAGTAATTATTTTCTCGTTTTTTTATTTTTTGTTCACTAAAGTTCTACATATATATAGTACACCCACCCACACACACACACACGTCTTTTTTAAAACAAAAATTTACAGTTAACCATAAGCAGTACATGGGAAAGGCCAAGTGAGATGTCTCCTCAGAAACTGAAAAAGGGAAACAAGACTGATACTTCAACTCTGAGGGCTGAATTAATGAAATCCACACATCATCTACTCAAAACCTTCCGGAACTGCCATATGACTGCAAGAAAAATTGCGACATTAGCAAATACACAAATGGAAGTTTTGATAAGAAAGAGGGTAATTAACTATGGAGCACAGGTGAGGCAGATTTGAAGAGGAAGGTCTTGGCAAATACCTGGCTGGGAGATGCCAGCTGGAGCGAGGGAAAGCTAATGAGAGAAATGGAAGAACTCAGAATTAGGAAAGACCTGGTTCAAGGATCATTTGTATTTTGTTAATATGTTCAGCATAGTGAGTACTCTAGTTCCTTGAACATCCAATCTGCCTTGAGTACAAACAATGATGGTACATTAAGGTAGAAAATTATAGAGAAATGTACTCAAGTGTGTGTCCCCACAAAACTCATTGAGGATTCATGTAAAGAAGGAACAGCAGATGTTTCCCCCTCAGTCACTGTACCTTTGAACAGGATTCAGTGTAACCACCACTTAATCTGTTTCTATCTACCTGGCACTACTGAGGTTGGTCTATTTTAGTCTTTATTGACAAGGAGGAAATGGCAGGCAGCCAACTGTCCAGAGTACCAATCTATGAAAGGACAATTTCCTCTGTGTTTGCAACACATGGATGCTTCAATGATAAAATTCTATTCTTTGGTGATGTTTCCTAAACAATTCAGTTAAGTTCAGTCACTCAGTCGTGTCTGACTCTTTGCGACCCCATGAACCACAGCATGCCAGGCCTCCTTGTCCATCACCAGCTCCCGGAGTCCACCAAAACGCATGTCCATTGTGTCAGTGATGCCATCCAACCATCTCATCCTCAGTTGTCCCCTTCTCCCCCTGCCCTCAATCTTTTTCAGCATCAGGGTCTTTTCAAATGACTCAGCTCTTTGCATCAGGTGGCCAAAGCACTGGAGTTTCAGTTTCAACATCAGTCCTTCCAATGAACACCCAGGACTGATCTCCTTTAGGATGCACTGGTTGGATCTCCTTGCAATCTAAGGGACACTCAAGAGTCTTCTCCAACACCACAGTTCAAGACCATCAATTCTTCTGTGCTCAGCTTTCTTTATAGTCCAACTCTCACATCCATACATGACCACTTGGAAAAACCATAGCATTGACTAGATGGACCTTTGTTGGCAAAGTAATGTCTCTGCTTTTTAATATGCTGTCTATGTTGGTCATAACTTTCCTTCCAAGGAATAAGCGTCTTTTAATTTCATGGCTGCGATCACCATCTGCAGTGATTTTGGAGCCCAGAAAAATAAAGTCAGCCATTGTTTTCACTGTTTCCCCATCTAATCGCCATGAAGTCATGGGACCAGATGCCATGATCTTAGTTTTCTGAATGTTGAGCTTTAAGCCAACTTTTTCACTCTCCTCTTTCACTTTCATCAAGAGGCTCTTTAGTTCTTCTTCACTTTCTGCCATAAGGGTGGTGTCATCTGCATATCTGAGGCTATTGATATTTCTCCTGGCAATCTTGATTCCAGCTTGTGCTTATTCCAGACCAGCGTTTCTCATGATGTACTCGGCGTATAAGTTAAATAAGCAGGGTGACAATATACAACCTTGACATACTCCTTTTCCTATTTGGAACCAGTCTGTTGTTCCATGTCCTGTTCTGTTTCTTCCTGATCTGCATACAGGTTTCCCAAGAGGCAGGTCAGGGGGTCTGGTATTCCCATCTCTTTCAGAATTTTCCACAGTTTATTGAGATCCACACAGTCGAAGGCTTTGGCATAGTCAATAAAGCAGAAATAGATGTTTTTCTAGAACTCTCTTGCTTTTTCGATGATCCAGCGGATATTGGCAATTTGATCTCTGGTTCCTCTGCCTTTTCTAAAACCAGCTTGAACATCTGGAAGTTCACGGTTCACGTATTGCTGAAGCCTGGCTTCGAGAATTTTGAGCATTACTTTACTAGCTGTGAGATGAGTGCAATTGTGTGGGAGTTTGAGCATTCTTTGGGATTGCCTTTCTTAGGGATTGGAATGAAAACTGACCTTTTCCAGCCCTGTGGCCACTTCTGGGTTTTCCACATTTGCTAACATATTGAGTGCAGCACTTTCACAGCATCATCTTTCAGGATTTGAAATAGCTCAACTGGAATTCCATCACCTCCACTAGCCTTGTTCGTAGTGATGCTTTCTAAGGCCCACTTGACTTCACATTCCAGGATGTCTGGCTCTAGGTGAGTGATCACACCATCGTGATTATCTGGGTCATGAAGATCTTTTTTGTACAGTTCTGTGTATTCTTGCCACCTCTTCTTAATATCTTCTGCTTCTGTTAGGTCCATACCATTTCTGTCCTTTATCGAGCCCATCTTTGCCTGAAATGTTCCCTTGTTATCTCTAATTTTCTTGAAGAGATCTCTAGTCTTTCCCATTCTGTTTTTTCCTCTATTTCTTTGCACTGATCACTGAGGAAGGCTTTCTTATCTCTCCTGGCTATTCTTTGGAACTCTGCATTAAAATGGGAATATCTTTCCTTTTCTCCTTTGCTTTTTGCTTCTCTTCTTTTCACAGCTATTTGTAAGGCCTCCTCAGACAGCCATTTTGCTTTTTTGCATTTCTTTTCTTGGGGATGGTCTTGATTCCTGTCTCCCGTACAATGTCACGAACCTCCTTCCATAATTCTTCAGGCACTCTGTCTGTCAGATCTAGTCCCTTAAATCTATTTCTCACTTCCACTGTATAGTCATAAGGGATTTGATTTAGGTCATACCTGAATGGTCTAGTGGTTTTCCCCACTTTCTTCAATTTAAGTCTGAATTTGGCCATAAACAGAGTCCAGTGTAATTCTCAAATTTGCCAAGCAGATACACTCACACACTTCTAGTTTATATTCTTTCCTCTGACTATTCCAGTCTTGGAACCATGAAACCAAGGTCAAGCTACCTCATTTATTTTTTGTTTGCCAAATGCCTATGTACACATGTTACATGCCAGACATTGTTTTAAAATAACAACTCATTTATGCCTCCTTTTAACTGAATGAGGGACCACCATAATCCCCATTTTACAGATGGGGTAACTGAGGCACAGTGTGGTTAAGAAACCTGACCAAGTAAGTGACCAACTCAATACCCTGGACTACTTGCTGCATACTCTCATCTTTGACATATGCTGATATAATTTGCACCTCTTGGCTGCGCCAATGCTAATTCTCCTGATTCCTTTGGGAATAAATTTTCCTGGGTGGGAGAGGTGGGGATGGAGTTTCAAGGAAATGCATATTGCTAAGGAAGACGGGAAAGATAAAATGTACCGTGGCCACTCTGTTGGTTGAAATCAGTTGTCTCAAGGAATCTAGTGTTTGGCTTCCCAACATGAAGTTTAGGGGCTCCCATTTTAAAAATGGTTTTGTAACTCTAGAGAGGAAAAACCATGTCACCAGCTGTCTCACCCCCCGAATTTCAGCATCTATGGATCTGAAATGCTCAGAAATGTTTTCGATTTGTCTAAAGCCAGAATTAAGTTCCTTCTCTAATGCTAAGAAAATTTCTCTCTGTGAGGGAGATATTATTATTGGTATGTGATAAGTAGAGTGACCATATAACTAATCAGACAAATTGTAATACTTTTAAGAGTAAAGAGGGCAGTGATGATAATTAAGCAAGGACAAGTTGGCATTAAAACCAAGACTCAACTTGGCAAATAGACGATATCATCACAAGAATGATAAATGAAATTAAAACTAGCATCTTTTCTCTGGGCATGTGTGCATCTGTTAATTCCATACTCCTAAATTATCCTTCCCCCTAGAACTAGCATCTTCAAGGTATGACAAAGGTTTTATTCTGGATAAGCCCAGCTGGGATATTATGTGACATCTTTGTTATTCTTGTCCTGGGTTGGCATTTTGTAGGCAGATTCTTTACTGTCTGAGCCACCAGGGAAGCCCATTGATAAATAAGTGCTGAGAGAGCTCATGGTAGGATTCTGATAAGACCTGCATGGGAGCCCTGCAGACACGGTTGTCCATCACTGAGGCAACTGCTTAATAGAACACCTGAGACCCCACAAAGTTAGGCCAAGTTAGTGGACAAAAGCATGGACTAGGTAATTTTCAACAGATGACCAACTGCCACCTGAACATCCAAATGGATTTTTTTCTGACCTCGCTTGATATGCTGTAGTTCAGTGGAGGGTGACAGGATGTCAAGGAGACTTGAAACCTTGTCAGCTGAATGACAGCTGAAGAAAATGGGAACATATAGCTTGGAGTAGGGAAACATGGAGCACCCCAGGGGTGGAATCACATGACTGACTCACTGCTGTGTGCAAGAAGGAATAGGCTTATTCTGAGTTGCCCAGAGTGTGGTACAAACTCCAGGCAATCAGATTTCGGCTCAATTTAAGTGACTTGTCTTTTGGTTGTTGTTTTAATTTTGAGGGAAATGTTTTAACAGTAACAATAGCATGTGCTTTTTGGAAAAAATTTAAACAAGAATGAAACCCACAAGGTGAAAAGTAAAAAAGCCTTCTTCTTCCCGCCTTTTCCCACTTCCCCCACCCAAACCCATTCCTCAGGAATACCCTAGATCTTTATCCTCCGGCATCCCTATCTGTGCACATACAAACACACCATCCACACATATACACAGGCATACTATGTTGACATATGAATTTTGTTCTATTTTTGTTTTATTCTTTTTTTTTTTCTTTTTTTAAAAAATATGGAACGCTTCACGAATTTGCGTGTCATCCTTGCGCAGGGGCCATGCTAATCTTCTCTGTATCGTTCCAATTTTAGTATATGTGCTGCCAAAGCGAGCACTTGTTTTATTCTTAAAAGTATAGCCATAAAATCGGCATATCTCAGGAGGTTATTAAGAAGGGCCCTCCTATGTAAATTTCAAAGATTTCTGAATGATGTGACATAGGGATGCCTTGCTAAAGAAATGATAACAGTCAAACATGACTTTAACTCTTGACTGTAAGGATTTGAAGTGTTCCACAATTTTAGTTAGCCTGTTGTGACTTTTTTTTTTCATTAAAAGCTTTTAGTAGGTGCCTTGAAAAATGTCCATATTTTGCCCTGGCACATGTTCACTAGTGGTAAAGAACTCACCCGCCAATTCAGGAGATATGAGAGGCGGGTTCCGATCCCTTGGTCAGGAAGATCCCCTGGAGAAGGGCACGGGAACCCACTCCAGTATTTGTGCCTGGAGGATCCCAAGGATAGAGGCCCCTAGCGGGCTACAGTCCATAGTGTCTCACAATGTCGAACACAACTGAAGTGACTTAGCACACAAGTTCATTAGAGAAAAAAATATTCTGGTGATTTAAGAGGTTTGAAAATGGAGGGGTCCTCTAAGAGTTTTGGACACTGGCTACGTTTAAGCAGAGGGTGAATGACCACTTCACTGAGACGCTGTGAAGGAGATTAAAGCCACAGATGGGAAGGAAGAGATGCCGAGATTTGGACTGAGTGCCTTCCCAGATCCATTTCAATGTGCTGAGTCCCTGACTTCCTGTGCATGCTCCCCCGGGGGGTAAGAAAGATTCTGAAGGAGCTCTGTGAACAGGAGCGTCCAAATGGCCCCGACCCCCTCCCCACCCCCACCAGGAACAGCCGGTGCATACACAGCCGGGCTGGTTCCGGAGGCCGCCCACTGACACGTGGCTGGTGGACAGGAACGCCTGCAGGCAGCAATGCTTGTTCCAGCTGCTCTTGTACCTCGGGCGCTTTCATCCTAGGTACCTTGATTTAAAGGAAAGCAAATTCCTCTCTAAACACTGCAGGTTCTAAATTGATAGCAAATACTGTACATTCTTAAGAGCCTGGCAGGACAGGAAATTACTTCTTCACCTGTTTCCTATTTTGATATTTCATCAAGATGGAATTTAGTGGCTATGAAATATATTATTATTATAGTTGATCTTAAAAAAGAGACATTGGTTAGAATTTTCAGTGTTCAGAATCCCCTCTATTTGTTCATGGGTTGGACAGATGTAAATACTTCTTCTCTTTTTACCTTAAAAAAATAACCCCAAGACACACTGCAAAAAAGTACATTGAACATCTATATATGTACATTCACCAATTATTAACATTTTACCATATTTTCTCTATCTCTGTCTATATAAATATACATATTAATATCGTTGTCAGGAACTGCTATAGGTTGGATGTTTGTGCCCCCCTCAGTCCATGTGTTGAAATTCTAACCCCCATTGTGATGGTATTGGGGTGGGACCTTTGGGACGTGATCAGGTCGTGAAGGTAGAGCACCCAAGATTAGGAGCAGGGCCCTTATAAGAGGACCTAAAGAGGCATTTCTCCAAAGAAGACATACAGATGGCCAAGAGGCGCATGAAAAGGTGCCCAGCATCATTAAGTATTATGCAAATCAAAACTACAATGAGATACCACTTCATAGCAATCAGAATGGCCATTGTCATAGGTCTACAAACAATAAATACTAGAGACGATGTGGAGAAAAGGGAACCTCTTGCACTGTTGGTGGGAATATAAATTAATATAGCCACTATGGAGAAGAGTAAGGAGGTTTCTTTAAAAACAAAAAATAGAGTCACCATATGATCTAGCAATCCCATTCCTGGGCGTATATAAGGAAAGGATGAAAGCTCTAATTTGAAAAGACACATGTGCCCCAATGTTTGTAGCAGCGCTATTTACAATAGCATGGAAGCAGCTTAAGTGTCCCTCAACAGATGAGTGGATAAAGAAGATGTATCTCTATCCGTATATGTACACGTATACATATATAGTGGAATACTACTAAAGTAATAAAAAAGAATGAAATAATGACATCTGCAGCAACATGGATGGACCCATAGGTCAACATACTAAGTGAAGGAAATCAGACAAGGGTAAATGTCATATGATATCACTTATATGCAGAATCTAAAAAAAAAGAGACAAATGAACTTATTTATAAAACAGAAGCAGACTCAGACTTAGATAATGAACTTAATGGTTACTGGGGGGAGGGTTAAGGGGAGGGATAGATTAGGAATTTGGGATCGATATGTACACACTATACTATACTTAAAATATATAACCAACAAGGACCTACTTTATAGCCCAGGGAACTCTGCTCAATATTCTGTAATAACCTAAATGGGGAAAAGAACTTGAAAAATAATAGAGAGATATATATGGTATAACTGATTCATTTTGCTGCACAACTGAAACTAACATAATAGTGTTAATCAACTATATTCCAATATAAAATAAAAATTCAAAAAAGAGTATTCACCAAATTTTTTTTTAAAAAAGAGACCCCCACAAAGCTCCCTTGACCCTTTCCCCCTTTGAGGATACAAGGAGAAGTAGACAACCTAGAAGAGGGCCCTCACTTGGACATGCACAATGATCTTGGACTTCTAGACTCTAGAACTGTGAGAAATACTTTTCTGTAGTTTATAAGTCATCCAGTCTGTTGTATTCTGTTACAGCAACCCATGTGGACTAAGGCAGGCAGTATTTGAGGTGAGTTACAGACATTGTGTTTCTTCTCACCTAAACATATGTGCAAGTGTTTGCTGAGAACAAGGGCCCAGTGTAATGATCTTTCCAATATAATACTGTTACTGAACACAATCATATTCAAATTTTCCCATATTTCTAATATTGTTCTTTGTAACATGCTCTTCCAATCTAGGACTGCATATGTACACTTAGTTGTCATGTTTCTTTAGTCACTTTTAACTCAATGGTTCCTCAGCCTTTGTCTTTTATAATACTGATATTCTTGAAGAGTACAGGCCAGTGGTTTTCTGGCATGTCTTTTGATTTGGGTTTATTTGGTGTTTCCTTTGGACAAGATTCAAACTATGTACCTGCTGTGCCCTTCTGAGAACATCACCTTAGGAGGCACCGGCTGTCTGTCTGCCCCATATTGGTGACAGTGACTTTTGATCAGGTGGTACCCAGATGATTTCTCCACTTTACGGAATCCTTTCCCTTTCCATAATCAATAAATAATTGATGAGTAGACACTGGTATTGTCACTCAGCACTTTTCACTCAAGACAATTTTTTCCCTTTGTTGTAATAAATAATCTATGGAGAGTTACTTTTAGGCTATGTAAATAGCTTGTTTACAAGCAAACTGGTTTTAGCATTCACTGATAATCCTTGCCTGAATCGATGACAATGGTGCATAGGTACTTCTGGAAAAGGGAATATTCTATTAATAATACTGAGGTTTCTTCCTTGCACCCTTTCCCCATATTCCTCCTCCAACTCCAGAAGGGATGCCCCAGGCAAACCATTTTGGCCATTATGACTAAAGGTCCCTGACAGCACCTTCTCCCCACCATCCCAAAGTCTGAGCTCTGCCTGGAGGATGAGGCAGCCATGGTACAGCAACAAGAGCCTGAGGTTGAGAAGCAGATGAGCCATGGCCTAGCAACTCTACCTGGAGAGTCCACAGCTTCCCCTAAATGAACACAACCTAAACTGCACTCCTTTGAGGAGGTCACGCCCTCAAACCTGTGCTTCCCTCAGAGTTCCGATTTCAGTTGCCCAAGCCCCAGATCTGGACAGCACACTCTAGTTCCGACTCCTTGTGACTCTCCACATCTAATTAACAACCATCCTATGTGATGATACTTTCCAAACATCTCCAAGAATCCATCCTCTTCTCTCCAGCCCCCCTGTACCGCCTGGTTCAGGCTACCACCGTCTCTCACCTTCTCTTTTGCAACAGCCTCCCGACTGTCTCCTTTAACTCCAAGATTATGTGAACCAAAATCCATTCATTTAACTTCATTCAGAGTCACCTTTCAGTGGTATAAATCTGATCATGTCCCTCCCCACCCTCACCCCAGTACACCCTTTGGTAGCTCCTCATTCCTGTGAGGATCGTTTAGCTAAACTGAGAAGTCTCAACTCCCTACCATGGGATAAAATGACTGCAGCCTAGAGTTGGCCCATTTCACCAGTGATATTTTTCATCATGGAACCACTTCTTAACTTACTTACTGACCTCGTTTCTGGCCAGACAGACCAAGATAGGCACAAAGTGACATAACATGAACACAAATATGAAACATGTTCTTGAAAAAAACACATGCAGCTCCTCAATGTGCACATGTAAAGCAACTTTCCCTCAAGAAATCATGGAAGCAGCTCTGACCTGGCCATTTCCAGGACTGTGACTTTAGAAAGTCGTCCCCCAGCGGTGGATCCTCCTTACTTGAAGAGAGAAAGTTAAGTACTCACCAGGAGAGAGTTCCTTAAGTTTGCTCAACAGGGTGGGTGAGGCCATTGAAAGACTGGCCACCAGAGGGCGCACCATGACCCTGCAACAGTCTTGAGGAGGGCTGGGTTCCACATTTATCTTGAAAGAAAAGATATTAGAAACATATTACGTATATTTATTTATGCTTTCTGACTAACATATGCATCCCAAATCCCAGGGCAGCCACATTCTTTTATTTTTGTGCCGTATCCATGGTTTCGGGACAAACATGCTAAGAAAAACTTTTCCCATCACTGAACAGAAAAGGAAATACGAAAGCTTGGGCTGTTTTCTTCTTCCAAAAGTCAGACCACCTTTTAAATAGTCTCTCCTTAGGCACTGAAGATATGGCTAAAACTAATTCACTAAAGAAATGCCTAAAACTCTTTATAGCACATTATTCATAAATATTGGACATTTCTCAACAATAATGAGAATCAAGCAGAATGACGATATTAATAAAATATGATTAACAGCTACTTCTTATTGAGTGTTTACTGTTTCAGATATCATGCTGAGTTTGATATTCATTCTAAGTAAATATAAATGTATGCAACTTACAGAATAAGCTTTAAAATATAAGTATTATTCCTATTCTGCAAACAAGAAAACTGAGCCCCAGAGCACTTCAGTAACGTCTAAGATCACAGGATCGGGATTTAAACGGAAGTCTGTTAGATATCAAAGTCTGTTCCTACTCAATGAGCTCTGCGTCTTGGTGACCTCTCCTCTTTCTCTTAAAATCCCACAGTCTTAGAGAGAAACAAGATGGCGAAGGAGTAGGTGGGCGTGGAGCACATCTCTCTACGGATACATCAGGAATACACCTTCAGATACAGAAGTGCATGCAGAACACCAGCTGAGAGCATACAGGAGTACCTGATCAGAGGAAAAGAATATTTAGAACCATGCAAAACTCAGTAGGATGAAGGAATTAGGGGAAAACAAGAGTGTTAGCAGGACTGGACTTGCCCTTGGTGGGTGGGGGAACTGAAGCAGGGGTCCGATCTCCACCTCAGGGCAATTGTCTAAGTCAGAGGAGAAACCTTTAAGGCTGAGAGTGAAACAGTTGATCTGTGGCAGTCTAAATGAAATGAGAAACAGACAGTCCTTGCCCCAGCCATGCATACCCTGGACAGGGATGCAGGTCCCCTGGAAGGTGCAGCAGCTGGGAGCTGGAGTTTAGGGATTGTGGAGCAATCCCAGGGTGAGGGCTGCTGTTGACTGCGGAGAGACCGATCGAGGGGAGTTAAGGGAGGTGATTGTGGTGGGAAATGCCTGTGGAGGAAAGCCAGGCAGCTACGGAAGCAAGGCAGTACTGCTGAGTCACGTGTAGGGGGTGGAGCCATCACCATAGCCTCTCTCTCCCCACACGCCAGCATCTGCAGCTGAACAATAGAGAGGCTGGCCCATCAAAGGCCTGACACATTGAACTACCAAGCAGGACCCCACCCAGGGCGCCCCTTTAAGTGCCTGATGCGCCAATATACAGAGTAGGACCCCAGCCAGGAGAGCCTCTCCATGTGCCTGAAGTGCCAGGGAACAACAGAGAAGGACCCCAGTCAAGGGAGCCATCTAAGTACCCGAACAGGCAGAGCTACGGGGAAAGACTGGCCAAAGAGGCATTCTGATTGCCAGCTACAAGAGGCTGAAGAAAGACTCTGATAGGGCCAAAACTCCTGCCGCGGAGGCAGTCCGTGTCACTGCGCACTGGGCACTGACAGGGTCCCCGCAAGCCAAGAAGCTGTGCCACCTTCACGCTCAAATCTCACTGTGGCAGAGCTGACACAGGCAAAAAACGTCTTGCGTCTACACATGCAGGGTCACTTCGGTTGTGTCCAACTCTTTGTGACCTTATAGACTGTGGCCTGCCAGGATTCTGTCAGGGAGGGGGGTTCTCTAGGCAAGAATACTGGAGCGTATTGACCAAGACAGGTTGCCATATCCTTCTCAGTTCAGTTCAGTCACTCAGTCGTGTCCGACTCTTTGCGACCCCATGAATCGCAGCATGCCAGGCCTCCCTGTCCATCACAAACTCCCAGAGGTTACTCAAACCCATGTCCATCGAGTTGGTGATGCCATCCAACCATCGAATCCTCTGTCGTCCCCTTCTCTTCCTGCCCCCAATCCCTCCCAGCATCAGGGTCTTTTCCAATGAGTCAACTCTTTGCATCAGGTGGCCAAATTATTGGAGTTTCAGCTTCAGCATCAGTCCGTCCAATGAACACCCAGGACTGATCTCCTTTAGGATGGACTGGTTGGATCTCCTTGCAGTCCAAGGGACTCTCAAGAGTCTTCTCCAACACCACAGTTCAAAAGCATCATTTCTTCGGTGCTCAGCTTTCTTCACAGTCCAACTCCCACATCCATACATGACCACTGGAAAAACCATAGCCTTGACTAGATGGACCTTTGTTGGCAAAGTAATGTCTCTGCTTTTTAATATGCTATCTTAGTTGGTCATAACTTTCCTTCCAAGGAGTAAACATCTTTTAATTTCATGGCTGCAGTCACCATCTGCAGTGATTTTGGAGCCAAAAAAAAAAAAAAGATAATAAAGTCTGATGCTGCTTCCACTGTCTCCCCATCTATTTCCCATGAAGTGATGGGACCAGATGCCATGATCTTAGTTTTCTGAATGTTAAGCTTTAAGCCAACTTTTTCACTCTCTTCTTTCAAGAGGCTTTTTAGTTCCTCTTCACCTTCTGCCATAAGGGTGGTGTCATCTGCATATCTGAGGTTATTGATATTTCTCCCAGCAATCTTGATTCCAACTTGTGCTTCTTCCAGCCCAGCGTTTCTCATGATGTACTCTGCATACAAGTTAAATAAGCAGGGTGACAATATACAGCCTTGATGTACTCTTTTCCTATTTGGAAAAGAAAGCAAAAAGGCAAAATGGCTGTCTGAGGAGGCCTTACAAATAGCTGTGAAAAGAAGAGAAGCAAAAAGCAAAGGAGAAAAGGAAAGATATTCCCATTTGAATGCAGAGTTCCAAAGAATAGCCAGGAGAGATAAGAAAGGCTTCCTCAGAGATCAATGCAAAGAAATAGAGGAAAACAACAGAATGGGAAAGACTAGAGATCTCTTCAAGAAAATTAGACATACCAAGGGAACATTTCAGGCAAAAATGGGCTCGATAAAGGACAGAAACGTTATGGACCTAACAGAAGCAGAAGATATTAAGAAGAGGTAGCACGAATACACAGAAGAACTGTACAAAAAAGACCTTCATGACCTAGATAATCACGATGGTGTGATCACTCACCTAGAGCCAGACATCCTGGAATGTGAAGCCAAGTAGGCCTTAGGAAGCATCACTATGAACAAAGCTAGTGGAGGTGATGGAATTCCAGTTGAGCTATTTCAGATCCTGAAAGATGATGCTGTGAAAGTGCTGCACTCAATATGCTAGCAAATGTGGAAAACCCAGAAGTGGCCACAGGGCTGGAAAAGGTCAGTTTTCATTCCAGTCCCTAAGAAAGGCAATCCCAAAGAATGCTCAAACTCCCGCACAATTGCACTCATCTCACACTCTAGTAAAGTAATGCTCAAAATTTTTCTCGAAGCCAGGCTTCAGCAATACGTGAACTGTGAACTTCCAGATGTTCAAGCTGGTTTTAGAAAAGGCAGAGGAACCAGAGATCAAATTGCCAACATCCGCTGGATCATCAAAAAAGCAAGAGAGCTCTAGAAAAACATCTATTTCTGCTTTATTGACTATGCCAAAGCCTTCGACTGTGTGGATCTCAATAAACTGTGGAAAATTCTGAAAGAGATGGGAATACCAGACCACCTGACCTGCCTCTTAGGAAACCTGTATGCAGGTCAGGAAGCAACAGTTAGAACTGGACATGGAACAACAGACTGGTTCCAAATAGGAAAAGGAGTATGTCAAGGCCATATCCTTCTAGAGCTCTATATTTCCTGCTGCCCTAGCCGCCAACTCCCCTGAGTACCTGGTGCTGCCAGAACCCCTGTGACCCAAGCAGCTGCACCACCTCCACCCCTGGCCCTCACAGGGGCAAACCCAAGTCCTCCAGGGCAGTCTCAGGAGCAAACCCCAGTGGACGACCTACATGCAGAGGTGGAAATAAAACCATAATTAAAACCCAGGGGCAGTGTGGCTAAGGAAGAAGACCCAAAACCTTCCTACCAGCTGTACAAGCTGCAGATTAAATCCACACAATCAACTAGGCAGACTCTGTGTCTATGGAATATATAAAGGTCACTGAGAGCTCCCACAAAAGAAAATGCACTAGCTCTGATAGCTGTGGACATTGGAGGCAAGAACGCACAGAAGTAGGACCAGATTAGAATCTGAGCAGCCCCCACAGCAGGGCCAGAGATCAGCACAGCGTTGGAGGGCATCCTAGGGAGGTGAAGTGGACTCCCAGCAAGAGAAAGGACTCTGACAGCAGTGAAACAAGAAAAACTTTACTATTCTTACATTTTGACTTGTTCTGTAGATTTTTTTGGATTTTTTTTTTCTTTTTCCTTTTTCATCCCCCTCTGTTGTAGCTGTCAATTTTACTGGCAGTATGAAATCTAATTAAGCTTTTGAGCTTTTATTTTTTTCTCAGTCACATTTTTTATTGTTGTTATAAACCTCTGCCTTTACACTGGGCTTTTGCAGTTCTGTGGAGTTTTCTTTTTTTTCTCTCTCTCTTTTTAGAATTTTAATTTTTAATTTTTTAAACCTATTATTTTTTTAAACCTATTATTTTTTTCTACATTTATTCCTTTGTTTGCTTTTCCTACTGTTCTTTTCCCCTTGCAGTTAATCTTTAATGTAAATAAATCTTCTTTATCTACCTCTATTTAACTCTGCATATCTATTCTTTATTTCTTTTTTTTCTTTCCTTTCCTCTCCACATATTTGTTATTTTTATTTTCTTTGCTTTATTCCCCAATTGGCACCTTGCTTTAGTTTTGTTTTCCAGCTTGTGCTTTAGTTAGTTTTGTTCTGGTAGATATAATTTTTGGTTTCCTTTGTTTGCTGGAGCAATCTCTTCTACTTTACTTTTGTTGGATGGTTTTGATTTTATTTATGGGTGTATATGTATATGTGTATATTCAGTCACACTTTTTACTGTTGCTATACACCTCTGCCTCTATGTTGGGCTTTTGCAGTTCTGTGGAGTTTTCCTTTTTTTTTTTTTTTTTCTCTCTCTTCTTCCATTTTTTTCCTTTTCTCTTCTTATAATTTTATTTTTTTAACCTATCATATTTTTTCAACATTTATTCCTTTGTTTGCCTTTCCTACTGTTCTTTTCCCCTTGCAGTTAATCTTTAATGTATATAAATCTTCATCTACCTCTATTTAACTTTGCATATCTGTTCTTTCTTTCCTTTCCTCTCAACGTATTTGTTAGTTTTGTTTTCATTGCTTTATTCCCCACTTGGCACCTTGCTTTAGTTTTGTTTTCCAGGTTGTGCTTTAGTTAGTTTTGTTCTTAACTGGTAAATATAATTTTTTATTTCCTCTGTTCACTGGGTCAATCTACTGTATTTTTGTTGGACTGTTTTGACTTTGCTCATGGGTGTATATGTATATGTGTACATTCCATTATTTTAATTATTATTTGCCATTTGCCTGGGGTTCATCTTTGGTTTCTCGTTTTTGGATATTTGTTTTAATCTCACTTAATGCCATAACAAACTACTTATGGAATCTTCGTTCCTGACCAGAGATCAAGCCCTGAGCCTTTGGAGTGGGAGCACTGACTCCAAGGCCCTAGACTACCAGAGAACTGACCCTAGGGAGTATCAAATAGAATTTGCACAAAGGAAACCACTTGAATACAAGACCCAGCATCACCCAACCACCAGTAAACTCATGGAGAAACACGCCAAGACACATAATAATCAAACTAACAAAGACTAAACACAAAGAAAGAATATTAAAAGCAAGGGAGAAGCAACAAGTAACATACAAGGGAAACCCCATAAACTTAACAGCTGATCTTTCAGCAGAAACTCTGCAGGCCAGAAGGGAATGGCAGGATATATTTAAAGTACTGAAAGGGAAAAATCTACAACCAAGATTACTGTACCTGGCAAGGATCTCATTCAAAATTGATGGAGAAATAAAAAGTTTTTCTTTTTATTTAACTTAAAGTAAAAGTTAAGAGAATTCAGTACCACCAAACCAGCTTTATGACAAATGTTAAAGGGACTTACATAGTCAAGAAATACAAGAGAAGAAAAAAGATCTACAAAATCAACCCCAAACAATTTAAAAAGTGGCAATAGGGACATATATATCAATAATTACTTTAAATGTAAATGCATTAAGTGCTCCAACTAAAAGACACAGACTGGTTGAATGGATACAGAAACAAGATCCATATATATACTGTCAACAAGAAACCCACTTCAGACCTAAAGACACATATAGACTGAAAGTGAGAGGATGGAAAAATATATTCCATGCAAATGGGAACCAAAAGACAGCTGGAGTAGCAATCTTCATATCAGACAAAATAGACCTTAAAATAAAGAATATTACAAGAGATAAGGAAGGATACTACATAATGATCAAGGAATTGATCCAAGAAGAAGACATAACAATTGCCAACATCTATGCACCCAACATAGGAGCACCTCAATACACAAGACAAACACTAACAGACATAAAAGGAGAAATTAACAGTAACACAATAATAGTAGGGGACCTTACCACCCACTCACACCAATGGACAGATCATCAAAACAGAAAATTAATGAGTAAACACAGTCTTAAATGATAAATTTGATGACACAGATCTCATTGATATCTTCAGGACATTCCATCCAAATGCAAAAGAATAAAACTTTTCTTAAGTGCACATAGAACATTCTCCAGGATAGACCACATCTTGGGTCACAAATCAAACCTCAGTAAACTTAAGAAAATTGAAATTATATCAAGTATATTCTCCAACCACAACACTATGAGACTAGGTATCAATCACAAGAAAAAACTAAGAAACACAAACACATGTAGGTTAAATAACACGTTTCTAAATAACCAACAGGTTACTGAAGAAATCAAAAGGGAAATCAAAAAATTTCTAGAAAAAAACAACAATGAAAACATAACTCAAAGCCTATGGGATGCAGCAAAAGCAGTTCTAAGAGGGAAGTTTATAGCAATACAATCCTATGTCAAGCAATAAGAAAAATGTCAAATAGACAACCTAACTTTACACCTAAAACAACTGGAAAAAGAAGAACAAGAAAACCCCAAATTAGTAGAAGGAAAGAAATCGTAATGATCCAGACAGAAAGAAATGAAAAAAAAACAATAGTAAATATTAGTAAAACTAAAAGCTTGTTCTTTGAGAAGATAAACAAAATTGACAAGCCTTTAGCCAGACTCATCAAGAAAAAAGAGAGAAGAATCAAATCAACAAAATTAGAAATGAAAAAGGTTATAACAGACAATGCAGAAATACAAAGGATTATAAGAGACTATCATGAACAACGATATGGCAATAAAATGGAAAACCTTGAAGAAATGGACCCATTCTTAGAAAAGTTCTATCTTCCAAGACTGAACCAGGAAGAAATAGAAATTATGAACAACCCAATTACAAGCACTGAAATTGAAGCTGTGATCAAAAATCTCCCAAAAAACAAAAGCTCAGGACCAGATGGCTTCACAGGAGAATTCTATCAAACATTTAGTAAAGAGCTAATGCCTATCCTTCTAAACCACTTTCAAAAAATTGCAGAGGAAGGAACACTTCCAAACTCATTCTATGTGGCCACCATCACCCTGATACCAAAGCCAGACAAAGACAACACACAAAAAAGAAAACTACAGGCCAATATCAGTGATGAACATAGATGCAAAAATCCTCAACAAAATTTTAGCAAACAGAATTCAGCAACACATCAAAAAGCTCATACACCATGATCAAGTTGGTTTGATTCCAGGAATGCAAGGATTCTTCAATATACACAAATCAATCAATGTAATATACCATATTAACAAATTGAAAGATAAAAACCATATGATAATCTCAATAGATGCAGAAAAAGCATTTGACAAAATTCAGCAGCCATTTATGATTAAAATTCTTCAAAAAGTGGGCATAGAAGGAACCTACCTTAACATAGTAAAGGCCATATATGATAAGCTTACAGCAAACATTATTCTTTCAGTAAAAAACTGAAAGTATTCCCTCTAAGATCAGGAACAAGACAAGGGTGTCCACTTTCACCACTATTATTCAACATAGTTCTGGAAGTCCTAGCTATAGCAATCAGAGAAGAAAAAGAAATAAAAGGAATCCAGATTGGAAAAGAAGAGTAAAGCTCTCACTGTTTGCAGATGACATGATACTGTACATAGAAAACCCTAAAGCTAATATCAGAAAATTACTAGAGCTAATCAGTGAATTTAGCAAAGTTGCAGGATACAAAATCAATACACAGAAATCACTGGCATTTCTATATACTAACAATGAAAAATGAGAAAGAGAAATTAAGGAATCAATCCCATTCACCATTGCAACAAAAAGAATTAAATACCTAGGAATAAACTTAGCTAAAGAGACAAAAAAACTGTACACAGAAAATTATAAGACACTAATGAAAGAAATCAAAGATGACATAAACAGATGGAGAGATATTCCATGTTCCTAGGTAGGAAGAATCAATATTGTGAAAATGACTATACTACCAGACACAATCTACAGATTCAATGGGATCCCTATCCAATGGCATTTTTCATAAAACTAGAACAAAAAATTTCACATTTCGTATGGAAACACAAAAGACCCTGAATAGCCAAAGCAGTCTTGAGAAAGAAGAATGGAGCTGGAGAAATCAACCTTCCTGATTTCAGATTAGAATTCAAAGCTACAGTCATCAAGACAGTGTGGTACTGGCACAAAAACAGAAATAGAGACAAGTGGAACAAGATAGAAAGCCCAGAAATAAACCCATACACCCATGGGTACTTATTTTTGACAAAGGAGGCAAGAATATACAATGGGGCAAAGACAGCCTCTTGAATAAATGGTCTGGGAAAACTAGACAGCTACATGTAAAAGAATGAATTTAGAACACTTCCTAACACCAAACACAAAGATAAACTCAAAATGGATTAAAGACCTAAATGTAAGACCAGAAACTATAAAACTCTTAGAGGAAAACATAGGCAGAACACTCAACAACATAAATCAAAGCAAGATCCTCTATGACCCACCTCCTAGAGCAATGGAAAGAAAAACAAAAGTAAACAAGTGGGACCTGATTAAACTTAAAAGCTTTTGCATAGCAAAGGAAACTATAAGCAAGGTGAAAAGACAACTCTCAGAATGGAGAAAATAATAGCAAATGAAACAACTGACAAAGGGTTAATTTCCAAAATATACAAGTAGCTCATACAACTCAACATCAGAAAAACAAACAATCCAATCAAAAAGGGGGGAAAAGACCTAAACAGACATTTCTCCAAACAAGATATACAGATGGCTAACAACACATGAAAAGTTGCTCAACATCGCTCATTATTAGAGAAATGCAAATCAAAACTACAATGAGATATCACCTCACACCAGTCAGAATGGCCATCATCAAAAAGTCTACAAAAAAAAAAAAAAATACTGGAGAGGGTGTGGAGAAAAGGGAATGCTTTTGCATTGTTGGTGGGAATGTAAATTGATACAGCCACTATGGAAGACAGTATGGAGATTCCTTAGAAAGCTAGGAATAAAACCACCATATGACCCAGCAATCCCACTCCTAGGCATAAACCCTGAGGAAACCAAAATTGAAAAAGACACATGTATCCCATTGTTCGTTGCAGCACTATTTACAATATCTAGAACACGGAAGCAACCTAGATGTCCATCGACAGATGAATGGATAAAGAAGTTGTGGTTCATATACACAATGGAATATTACTCAGTCATACAAAGGAACACATTTGGGTCAGTTCTGATGAGGTGGATGAACCTAGAACCTATTATACAGAGTGAAGTGAGTCAGAAAGAGAAAGATAAATATCGTATCCTAACGCATATATACAGAACTAGAAAAACAGTACTGAAGAATGTATTTATAGGGCAGCAATGGAGAATAGACTTGTGGACATGGGGAGAGGGGAGAAGAGGGTGAGATGAGTGGAAAGAGTAGCATGGAAACTTACATTACCATATGTAAAATAGATAGTCAACAAGAATTTGCTGTATGGCTCAGGAAACTCAATCAGGGGCTCTGTATCAACCTAGAGGGATGGGATGGGGTAGGAGATGGGAGGGAGGTTCAAAAGGGGAGGAAATATACGTATACCTATGGTTCATTCATGTTGATGCTTGACAGAAAACAACAAAATTCTGTAGAGCAATTATCCTTCTTAAAAAAATAAATTAAAAAGAAATATCCCACAGTCTCCATTTCAGGACCTTCCCTCTTTCCTTTCTTCATCTCATGAGTACACTTACAAGACCAGGTATGACTGCAGCAGACATCTACTGCACTCTAGATCCAAACTGCCCACTGTTTCCTGGACCTTACCTTCTACCCCCAATCAAAAGTAGACTGTCTGGTGTCTCATTCCCGCAGGGCCACTATTTCATGCCTAAGTACGTTTTGTGCCTGGTAGTCAGGAAGTCAGCAAATATTATTGAGCTCCTTGTGCCAGACCAGTATGGTTCCCACACATGGGGCTGAGTAAATGCCTGTTGGATTGATGGATGGATGGATGAATACTAACACACAGTTAGTGACCAAAGAGGAGGTTTCAGGTAGAGGACAGAAGATGAGTTCTAGAATAAACAAGATTGCTATTCTGGCTCTATCATTTGAGTGGTTCTTAAGTACTAAATATTAGCCAAATATTTCTGTGTATGTTCATTTCAGGCACTTGGTAGTTCTATCCCACACTGCTTAGGTGTTTCCAAATTCCCAGAAGGCATTAGTCTTTGAGATTTGGGAGTAAGAGACCAGGGCTTCCAGGCATTCTCAGGAATTTTGAAATCATGAATTATTCTGTATTTTTCATGACATTCAATTTACATGTATCTAAATAATAATAATAATCTAAATAATAATAATAATCTAAATAATAATAGGTAATAGGTAATAAATAATAATAGGTAGCCATAATGATGAACATCAAATCACTTTCCCAAGATAGGATTATGCTGCCAGAGGTTTTCTGTAAAAAAAAATAATATATATAGATATATAAAATAATAAAAGCATGGTTTATTATTGTTATGGATCAATTTCTTATGACAAGATGATGTATTTCAATAACATGCACCAATAATCTCTTCTTTATATAGACATTTGATAATAAAAATACTAAAAGAAGGAGAGAGTAGTACAAGATAAGTACCCAAGAAAATTATTATAAAAATGGAATATAAGACCATACGTATTTCTATAAGGTATTATTATTAAAATGAAATTTAGAACACACAAAACATTGTCTAACCAATTTTTCTTTATACCTTGACAGTTGCCCAGTTGTTAGGAGAGCATTCAAAAGCAATTCAAGTCAAATGCTAGAGTACATATTGCTTCGCCTAAGTTCATTTCCTTATCTACTGATGAAAATTTTAAATTATTTGTCTCTTCTGCTTGCCCTGGTTTTGATTTTGCTGTTGAAATGGATATTGCGTTTGTTAATTCAGATTTCTGTTCATTTTCTGATTTCCTATCAGAGTGTTCCACAATTGTTGCATCATCTGCTCTTTGCATTTCTTTCGGCTAAAGTATTTACACAGAATTGTAGCCGAGAGGGAATGTTCAATCACTGGAAAACACCAGTGAATGTTACCGTTACTGTTTAGTTGCTAAGTCATGTCCGACTCTGAGACCCAATGGACTGGGGCCAGCCAGGCTCCTCTGTCCATGGGATTTCCTAGGTAAGAATACTAGAGGGGGATGCCATTCTCCTGAAGGGGATCTTCCCCACCGGGGGATTTAACCTGTGTCTCCCACACTGGCAGGCAGGAGGTTCTTTACTGCTGAGCCACCAGGGGTTATGTCCAAACAACGTCACACTCAGATCTAGCAAAGTTAATAGCACTAAAGAGGAACATGTACTGAATGTTTACAAAATGTACTTCTTAGAACACCACTCAAAGGATTCTTATGAAGTATACAGAGCACACAATTTATTGATATTTACTTGAAAGAATGGCTCACCCAGCAGAAAGGGCCATGAACACACACTTAAAACATAGCAACAGCTGCTAGCAACGTTGCCTGATCAGATGACCTTGGCTTCTGGGGTGTTCCTCTTCCTGTTCCTGGAAAAATCAACCCTAACCTTCGATTCTGCACAAGAGTGTTTCTTGGTCTTGTTTTCAACTTGAAATGAGTGAATCCCTTGAACCAGTTGATTCTTCATGGTTTAACACTTTTAGAAGAATCATAACTTTTTCACATTTTCCCCATTTCTTGACTGAGTTTTACTGGGACTTGGGACTTGGAAAAACATATACATTTCTAGAAAAATACCCAGAAGGCATTTCATCATGAAAATAGTACCACTGCCTTTAAAAGTGAGGGGTAGCATGTGGCAGGCTTTCATCAATGGAACACGTTACTTCCAGGCAGAAACAGAATCATGATGAGATTTGCCACGTTCCTTCGGCTGCACTAATCACAGAAACAAATGTTGAATTAGAACTTCCAGAACCAGGGTCTCTGAGTGACTAAGATAAGCAGAGCCCACTGACACTCATGTGATATCCATGGGAAACTTTGGTGAGATTTGTGGTTGTCACTACAGCATAAGCAAAACCTACGGTGACATCTCTCATACGTTGGGTAAATTACTTACCTCCTCTGAATCTTAGTTCCCTTATTTAAAAAGGGAAGTTTCTACTTCAGGGTTTTATTTTTGGTTTTGATAAGGACTAAATAAGCACATGGAAAGCACCCAATATAAAGTCTCATATATGGTAGATTCTCAACATATGGTTTCCGTGCAAAGACACAAAAAGAATACCCTAGGAACCGCTCACATAAGAAAAATGAAGTCCAAGTGGCATCAGACTTCCAAGGAGCAATGCCTTCAAAATTAGGAAAGTCTTTACCCAGACAAACTATCAAGTACGGATAAGGGTAGAATACAGGTCATGTGCAAGACATACTTTGCAGCCTATGGGCCCTTCCACAGAAGGCACTCCATCCAAATGAGTGAGTTATTCATCCAAGAAGTATACACAGGGTTAGGAAACAGAGCAATCCAACCTGAGATCAAGGGAATCTGTTGAAAGGGCCTTCGAGCAGGAGGGCAGGGCTGTCGGGGAGCCCTGCCCAGGAACAATATTAAACTGGTAAGAGACTTAATGTGTTTGGAAAACAGTGCCAGAGGGCAGCAAGTTTGAGAATTAATGACAGTACCTGGATAACTGAGGGCATACAAAAATATAAGGCAAGGGAATTCCCTAGTGGTCCAGTGGTTAAGACTCCATGCTTCCCACTGCAGGGGGCTGAGGGTTTGTTTGATCCCTGGCTGGGCAATTAAGATCCAGCATGCCTTGTGGTATGGTCAAAAAATGTTTTTAATTCAAAAAAATAAAAAATATAAGGCAACTGTTAACTCTAAGATTGAGGAAATGTTGAAAACAGGAAATCATAATTATTACTTGACTTGGCAGGCAGGAATATTGAAATGGTTGCAATAATTTTTAAGGTTGATGACTGATCTAATCAGAAAGTTTACAGGAACTGCCAGACATAGTGGATCAGGGGAGGAAAAATCAGGGAAGTGTTAAATCTGCATCTTGCAAATTGGGAAATCAGTAGATGATACCTAAATTTGGTAAACCAAAAAATCAGTATTAGCAGATTATTTGAAAACATGGAGGCACGTGCTGGATGAAGCACATGAGACATTTGGAAGTGGTTACTTCTGAGGAGCTGTATTCAAGGATGGAAACCACTGAAGGCAACAGCTGCTAGCAAGGCTGCCTGACCAGATGGTCTTGGTCTCTGGGGTGTCCCTGTCCTGGTTCCCAGACATAACAGCCTTAACCTTTGACATCAACCTTTAACAGCACTTCTGGGTTTTGCTTTCAACTGGACATGAGTAAATCCTTTGAACCAATAACATCTCTATATTGATTTTATGGTTTATGTTTCCAGTTACAATTGGGTAGTGCTGTTTGACTCTATTTCAGAGCAGTATGTGTCCATATTTCAAAGATTACATTACTATTTAAAAACTAATGAATATTAATATTAACATGAAGCCCTGAGTTCCAGTCCTGGATCAACCACACCAGCAAATTTCGTGATTTGGATTAAGCCTCCTTGGGGTCTCCTCTCAGTTTCCCCATTTGTAGGTGGGAAGTTTGAACTTATCTACAATCCCTAAAATCTCAAATGTGCTGTCATCAAAACATGAATTTGTAGAATACCTTGTAAAACCTGCAAAAAACAAAAAAAGGTTACTCCTTATTTTCACAAGCAGAATTCTTTTTCATAGATAAAATACTAAAACACAACAAAACATTTTAGGTTAAAAAAAAAGAAAGAAGTACAAAGACTCTGACATACTGGCCCTGTTTTGTCATGGATCATGTTTAATAGCCTAGCAAGCTTTGTAAAAGATCCATTTTCAGTCTATGCAATATGGATAAATAAATATGACCTTGAGAGTTCTCATTTTCACATGCCACATTTTTCCCCTCAGGACAGTTTCAATAGTTATTGAACCAGAATTTAGTGTCCAGACAAGCCACCAAGAATAATCTTCCCCTTGGAGAGATCCCTGAGTGCTTCTCGCAGGCGTAAAATGTCTTGGGTGGAACTAATGAACCAGATGGTTCAGAAATTTTCACTGGAGAGAATTTCCTCTCCACCTCCCCTCAGGCTCCCATGAACTGGTTCCCTTGCTGTGCTAAACTCCTGAACAAGGAGCAGCAGAAAGCTCAACATTTCCAGAGGAAAGATAAATTGAAGTCAGCTACTCCCAGACAGAGGATTCACCCCAGTGTCTGCCTCCCACTCCTTTTTCTTTACTCGCTCTCTGCTCCTTTCCTTCCAGCCGCCCACATCATCCTTCACAGAGTTGTAAGGTTCTGGTTATCTGAACTAACTTCCTCCCTTTGTCCTGCAGGCACAATTTGTTCTTTTCCAGAGTCAGAGCTCACTTCCCCAGCACCAGGTGGTCTGGCTGTGAGCAGGTGAAGTAAGCTGGGTATAATTAAAAAAAAAAATTTTTTTGGCGGGGGGGGGGCAACAGTAAGCCCCTGTGATCAGCCTCCATTAAAACTTGGATTCAGAGAAGTGAATCTGACAGCTCCAGACTCCCAGCCGTGGGGTCCTCGATTAATTTCCATGCTCCAAGTCCAAGGTGAGGGAGAGAGGGATCTCCTGAGCAAGCATCAGAGGTGCATTCACACTCAGCTCTTCTCCCCCAACTTCTCCACTTGGTTATATGGACATGAGGTCTCTCACACCCTGCATATGCCAGCTCACTGAGTGCCTTAGACAGCCATTATCCCCATTTTACAGGTGATGAAACTGAGGCACAGGAAGGGGAAGCAGTTCGCCCAAATTTTCACAGCCAAGGGTTGGTGGAACTGCTGTGCTTAGTCACTTAGTCGTGTCCGACTCTTTGCGAGCCCATCAACTATAGCCTGCCAGGCTCCTCTGTCCATGGGGATTCTCCAGGCAAGAATACTGGAGAAGGTTGCCATTTCCTCCTCCAGGGGATCTTCCCAACTCAGGGATTGAACCCAGGTCTTCTGCATTGCAGGTGGATTCTTTACTATCTGAGCCACCAAGGAACTCCATGAATACTGGAGTGGGTAGCTTATCCCTCCTCCAGGGGATCTTCCTGACCCAGGAATCAGACTGGGGTCTCCTGCAGCAGGCAGATTCTTTACCAATTGAGCTACCAGGGAAGTTGTGTTACTCTATTATACAAGCAACTCCTGCAGCTCAATTCCAGAAAAATAAATGACCCAATCAAAAAATGGGCCAAAGAACTAAACAGACATTTCTCCAAAGAAGACATACAGATGGCTAACAAACACATGAAAAGATGCTCAACATCACTCATTATCAGAGAAATGCAAATCAAACCACAATGAGGTACCATTACACGCCAGTCAGGATGGCTGCTATCCAAAAGTCTACAAGCAATAAATGCTGGAGAGGGTGTGGAGAAAAGGGAACCCTCTTACACTGTTGGTGGGAATGCAAACTAGTACAGCCGCTGTGGAGAATAGTATGGAGATTTCTTAAAAAACTGGAAATAGAACTGCCATATGACCCAGCAATCCCACTTCTGGGCATACACACCCAGGAAGCCAGATCTTAAAGAGACACGTGCACCCCAGTGTTCATCACAGCACTGTTTATAATAGCCAGGACATGGAAGCAACCTAGATGCCCATCAGCAGATGAGTGGATAAGGAAGCTGTGGTACGTATACACCATGGAATATTACTCAGCCATTAAAAAGAATTCATTTGAATCCGTTCTAATGAGATGGATGAAACTGGAGCCCATTATACAGAGTGAAGTAAGCCAGAAAGATAAACACCAATACAGTATACTAATGCATATATATGGAATTTAGAAAGATGGTAATGATAATCCTACATGCAAAACAGAAAAAGAGACACAGATGTACAGAATAGACTTTTGGGCTCTGTGGGAGAAGGCAAGGGTGGGATGTTTCGAGAGAACAGCATCGAAACATGTATATTATCAAGGGTGAAACAGACCACCAGCCCAGGTTGGATGCATGAGACAAGTGCTTGGGGCTGGTGCACTGGGAAGACCCAGAGGGATGGGGTGGAGAGGGAGGCGGGAGCGGGGATCGGCATGGGGAATACATGTAAATCCATGGCTGATTCATGTCAATGTATGGCAAAAACCACTACAATATTGTAAAGTAATTAGCCTCCAACTAATATAAATAAATGGAAAAAATAAATAAAATCAGTATCTTTTCCCCTTGGGCTGCCTCTCCATCTCCCTGATGGCACCACCTGCCCTGATCTCCCAAGACCAGGCTGGAGAGAGAAACTGAGTCAGATGCAGGGGCCACATGTGGCTGGGTTTGACATGTGCTCAGAGGTTTGGTGACTAAATATAGACAGCCATGAAATGTCTTGGCTATTGACTGTCTTCCCTCAGTTTTGGTCAGCTTGGGCCATTCTTGGTTTCCTTCATCCCTTTGAATCCTAAGTACAGACTGAGAAATGGATATGGGTGACTTAGGACACACTACAATTCCACTCTGACTTGGCCACAACATCAATGACCTTATGGGTCAAGCTCATGGACATGCAGTCTGGGGGCACAGAGTGGCCTTACTGCCCTTCTTTTTCATGCTTTTCATTTCCATTCCTCCACCCCTGTTTTCTGGCTTGTGGTGGGTGGGGAGGGGCAAGGGTCTCTGTGTAACCCTGTTTCCGAGTCTGGTCTACAGTAGCTTCTTGGCCCTCAGGCTCTAAGGACTGGCTTAGAATCTGCTGTTCATCCCTCTGTTTGGGAAGACAGCTACCAGGCAGAGTCTTGCAGGCAGCGGGGGTAGCCCCTCAGGCAGAGGTGCTGAAATCTCCGTGGGGCCTCTGGGTCCCCGTGAGTCATGTAGACTCAGAGGCCCTTCCAACCACCCCTGAATGCCCTAGCTTGAACCTTACATAATTACTCTTACAATAGACTTTTTAAAAAGCTCTTTGTAATTGTAAAGTAATTAGCATCCAACTAATAAAAATAAATGGAAAAAAAAAGGCAATTCCAAATTAAAAAAAAAAAAGCTCTTTGTGTGCCTCATTGTGTCTCACTCTTTGTGACTGTTTGGACTATAGCCCACCAGGCTCCCTAGTCCATGAGAGTCTCCAGGCAAGAATACTGGAGTGGGTTGCCATGCCCTCCTCCAGGGTCTTCCCCAGCCAGGGATCTAACCCAAGTCTCCCACGTCTCCTGCATTGCAGGCGGATTCTTTACTTGCTGAGCCATCAGGGAAGCCTGGCTAAGCATGTTTTATTTTAAAATGACATTTCTTGGGTAAAGTTTTGGGGGTCAAATATTACATATGCTTTACAGAAATTTTAGGAAAGAAAACAAAAGCACAAATAAGAAAAATAAGTATGTACTGCAATTCCATCAGCTGGAGATGATATTTAAAAATGTGTGACACTTCATCCATTGTTGGGGGGGGGTGCCTATCTATGTTCACTTTTCTTTCTAAAAATGGAATCATATCCCATTTACCGTGTTACCTAACAACCACTTCTCTGCTTTCTCCTCGGCAAGTCAACCCTGATTTTGTTCAAATATAGGACAGCCATGTGCCCGAGGGAAGACTTGGACCTTCTCTGGCCTGAGGAAATGCAACTTAACTGGTCTAGGTCATTCTGGAAAATTCTACTCATCTTTCCAGTGAATGGCTTGGGAACACACATGTGGAAATATTTTGGCCAAACAGACAGGAAGGAAGTCTGTAGGGAACTTCTGGGAAAAGTTACTCTGCTCTTTGAAAAAAAAAAAAGAAAAATCCAGTATTGCTTCAATGGTACCCTTGCATTCATTTCTTATGTCCTTAGTTTAAATTCCAGTTCAAATGTTCTGAAAAATTTTGAGACTTTTAATACATGTTCAAAATTGCCTAGCAGTTCTTATCAACATATTTTGTACTAACAATTAAAAATTCTCCATGTAAGGTCTGATTTCTCTTTCCTTACAGTGAGCTATCAAAAGAATCATTATCAATAAGTATTATTCCTGCAAATGCAAACTTATTTTCCAACATGAGTTCTGTTTAAGCAGAATATGTCTTCTAAAAAACATTAGTATTTTATATTTTTCAATCAAGTTACACTAAATTCAAATTATTAGAATCATAGGATCTAACCTCACATGATTCTAATAATCTGAATTTAATATAACATGGTTGAAAATTATAGACTAGATCCAAGTAAGGCCATATATTTGGGTGGATGGTGCTCAACACTGGCTATACACTTAGAATCACCTGGGGACTTTTAAATAAAAACAAAACTTATAGAGATATAACTCACATTCAATATATTGTAAATAGAGTTAGCAATTTGATAAGTTTTAAGATATATACACATCCATGAAACCACCAAAATCAAGATAATAAATATATTTATCAACTCCAAATTGCAAGGCTTACTATCTTTGGTATTGCCTGCTGTCCACTGACTTGGAAATGACTGTTTCCTATACTTTACCTGTTTATTTAGTTGTTTCAGGTAGGAAGGAAAATCCACTCCCTCTTACTCCATCTTAGACTGAAGCAGATACTCTCCACCTGGGGAGTGTTGTAAAACAGTTTCTTGGTTTTATCCTAGAACAAATTAACTATAATTTGCAGAGGGGGATAAATTGTACTTCTTTGTATTTTTTCATTAAGGTATAATTTACATGCAATAAAATTCATACTTTTTAGCACATAGTTTTGTGAATTTTGGCCAGTGTATACACTCATGAAACTATCACCACAGTCATGATATAGACCAGTTCTCTGCCCTCTTCCAAATTCTTCTACTACTCCTCTTTGTAGTTAAGCCTCCCATTGCCAACCACTAGCTCCTGGCAACCATCGATCCTGCCCCTTCCCGTAGTATGAGTACATGGACCAGAGTGGATGTTTGAACAAGGAAAACTGGCAGATGAAAGGTCTACAGTCAACAATACACACTGGCCCCTGTGAAGGAACCCAGGAGTAAGCACTCTTGGCCAAAGCTGTAGTTTGCCCCTTAGCCTGATGAGCAGCTATGGTCTCCAGCTCATCATTCTGGGTTTCTTGGGACCAGAATGGCCATCATAATCAAAGTCCATTTAAGGCCCTATGGCTGTTAACAACACCATGAACATTAAGTACCTCTTGGTCCCTCCATTCTTTCCTCTCTCTGTTCAGCATTTACATGATCTATATTCCTATCATGTCTCCTGGGCCACCAACCTATGTATCCACACTTCCTATTTGCTTTCCTTGTCTTCTAAAGCAGCACTGATTTTTCTTAAACAATACACAAATGCATACTATGAGGTATATGTGTCTTTTTGAATCATGGATAAAGAAGATGTGGTACATATACACAATGGAACATTACTCAGCCATAAGAGGGGAAAAAATGGGTCATTTGGAGTAACGTGGATGGACCTAGAATCTGTCAAACCAAGTGAAGTAAGTCAGAAAAACAAATATCATATATTAATGCTTATAGATGGAATCTAGAAAATGGTACAGATGAACCTATTTGCATGGCAGGAATAGAGATGCAGACATAGAGAACAGACTTGGGGACACAGCAGGGGAAAGAGAGGGTGGGACGAACTGACTGAGTAGCGCTGACATATTTACACTATCAGGTGCAAGATAGATGACTAGGAAAGTTACTGTATAGCACAAGGAGCCCAGCTCAATGCTCTGTGATGACCGAGAGGAGTGGGGTGGGGGTGGTGGGAGGGAAGTTCACGAGGGAGGGGATCAAGTATACATAAGCTGATTTACTTTGTGGTAGAGCAAAAACCAACACAACATCACAAAGCAATTACACTTTAATAAAAATGCATCTTATGATGTGGCAAACATCAATGCCATCTTTCATGTGTCCGCATAGAAACAAAGATATAGAACTGCCTCTCCTTGTGAGGAGAGGCCTCACTCAGAGGATGTGAGACATAGGATTGGATCCTGAAGACAAGAGTGGAGCAACACTGTAACTGTGGGAAATAACAAGCTTGATAATTACAAGCGTCTTGCATGGGTCTCCCAAGAGTCTTATGAAGGTGGTTATTCTTATTCCATTTTCCCGTGAGGAACAAGCACAGAGAAAGGAAACAATTGGTCAAGGCATTCAGAAGGGCTTAGTACTTCTGGTTTCATATTATATATGAATCCACTTCTTTACATATTACAATGGGGATTAAATCATTTCCATCTTCTCCAAGTTCTTTACAAAGATAAATGGTTCTAAGGAGAGCAAAGTGTCTGGAGACATGGCTGATGAGGTGAAAGGGAAGAATTCTCACGCTTTCTCCAGTCATGTGCTCAGATTCACAGAACACCAATGACTACATCCAAAGAAATTCTCTCTGCATTTGGCAACTGTTCCCTCATCCTGTAAAGTTAATAAAGCTTATAAAGAATAAGCTGCTAGAGGTGAGTGATCAGTTGAGAAGGGCAAAACCAGTTGTCAGCCACTCCTGGGTTTAGGTGGTCCAGGGCTTAGATCTGAAATGTGGAAGCAGCTATCAGCTGTTGGGTCCCCACCCAAGCTGAGAACAAAGATTTCCATGTAACAAAGTGTTTCAGACTTTCAGAATTCTCAGCCATAGACAAGTTTGGCCCTTTACATAGAGGCTTCCATCCACTTTGCAAGTCAATCTTCCTTCAGTCTCTTCCCCTCTCTGGGCTGTAACCCAGGACAGTGGCTCTCAGAGTGCGGTCCCTGGACCAGAGTATCAGCATTACTTAGGAATCTCTTTTACAATTAATTGAGGTAAAAAATGACATAACATCAAATTGACCATTTTGAAGAGCACCACTCATCCTCATGTAGTACTTTCTTAGTTCTGTGCAACTATCCCCCCCTACCTAGTCCCCAAACATTTCCATCATTCCGAAAGGAAAGCCTGTGCCCAGTAAGCAGTCACTCCTTCCCCCCAGCCCCAATCCCCACCCCTCAGCCCCTGGCAACCATTAATCACTTTCTGCCTCTGTGGACTTGCCAATTCTGGACATTGCACAGAAATGGAGTCATGCAATATGTGATGTTTTATGGCTGGCTTCTCTCACTTAGCATAATGTTCTTGAGGTTCATCCAGGTTGTAGCATGTGTTAACACTTCATTCATTTCTATAGTTTCTAAGAACTTTTTGGAAATGTAAATATCCTGCCTCACACAGCCCTAGTGCATGAGAAGCTCTGAGCCCTCTTTTGGTTCCTTGAATGCATCCTAGCATCTAAGAACTCCTGATTTAGGAGATGTCAGCACAGGCTCTTTAACTTGGAAGGCAGTTGTTGGGTTCCTAAATCCAGGATTTTGTTACTCTTCCCAAAACCCTGTGACAACATCAATGTTTCAAAACCAAAATGTTTCTGCCTTTTTCTTGAGTTGTAGGAGAGGGTTGTCAGGATCTGCCAATTTCATTCCTTATCTTAAAAAACAAACTGAACATCTAGAGCACATTCTTTCAAAATAATCCCAGACTATCTACAATCTCTTGATGTTAACTTCACCCTTTTGCATTCTATTCCCATCCTATTTATAGAATGGTTAGTTCCTTCTCGAACATCTCCAAAGGTTCCTTCTGTTACTCAGGCTGCACACTGTAGGTGCTGCGAACAGGACTGGCCCCGCTGGTACCTTCCTTCACTCCCTCTTTGGGGACAGTACACAGTCATTCCTGTGAACACGCCTCCTCTCAATCTAGGAGCCCACTTAATGGCTTTCAGTTGCCCTGAACCCAAAAGGCATTTCTTTAGTTTGATACCCAAATTCTGAATTTCTTTGGTATATTCCCCTCATGGTTGCTTGTGTAGCCCACCTGGCCCTCTGCTAATAATTTGTAGGTTTAGGAAGAAGAGCTATCCTGGATGGCATAGGAACCTGTAGTAGGAAACACAAAGAACTGAGACCCAAATAACTGGGTTTCAGGGCTGACTTGACTCATGTTCTCCTTCACTCAACAAACACAGAATTCGCTGAAGACTGTGTAGAATAGCTGCTAGGTGAGAACACAGCAGTGGGCAAGATTGACAATGCTCCCCTCCACTCCCAATTTTGGGAGCGTAAAAGTCTAGTGCAAGGTCCAAACAAGCAAAGAGGCCATTTCAGCACCATGTGAGGAGGTGCTGTGGGGCGTGTCGGTGAGACACTATGGCGGATACTCCAATGGCGGCAGTGGAAGTGGCTTGTGGTGGTTGTGTTAGGGGAAGCACACTGACTGAAGCCGCCCACCCTGCCAGGCACCATAGAAACCATTTGCATGAGTTATTTTATGACAGGAGGTCCTGCTAAGAAACACGGAACTAATAAGCCACCACCAACTGGAAGAGTTTGGGAAAGGTCAAAAGGAGACACCATGTGTCCGGTCATGTCCCAGAATCCTTCTCTCTGGCATCCATCTTGGCTGAGCAATGCATGCACCACCAGGAAGGACTGTGAGTCAGAATGATGGGCAGAGACAACCTAGACGGTAACCCCATTACCATAAAACCCGAGACTGTGAACCACGTGGCACAGCAGTTCTCCCGGTTTCCCTGACCCTCCTGCTCTCCGCCCAGGCGCCCCTTCCCAATAAAACCTCTTGCTTTCTCAGCACATGTGTCTCCTTGGACAATTCATTTCTGAAGGTTAGACAAGAGCCCACTTTGGGGCCATGGAAGGGGTCCCCCTTCCTACAACAGTTGTGGTGTGTGCGTTCAGGAGAGGTCAAAGAAGACTCTGAGGAGAAAGAGAGGGATACGTTTAGACATGAAGGATGAGTTAGCAGAACAGGATGTCAGGTGGGGTGGGGGTAGTTCAGTTGGAAAGAACATTCCAGAGAGCAGAGATGGCATATGCACAGGCTGGGAGAGGCAAGGAGTGTGTGTCTTGCTAGGAACTAGAAGGATTGTGAAGTCGCCGGATGCTGTGTCAGGGCTGGCTCTGCTGAGATACAGGGTTAGCGAGAGAAGAGTCTACAGACCCCATTGACAGCCAGGGAAGCCATGGATGGACTCCTTGTCAGTAAACTCAGCGGGAACCCACAGCAGCATTAAAGCTGAGCTGTGATTTGACCTGCTGTGTGTTTCCATGATCATTTGGACAATGTAAGGGGAGTGAATTGGAGGGAATGAGAAAGGAGACTGCAAATCCAGTCAAGGGGCTCTTGCACCTGGGGCCTCTCATGCCACTGCTTCTGGGCATGTAAATTCAATACGTTGGAGAACAGTTTGAGAAGGTCTAGTAAAGTCAAAGATATGTGTGCTCTGTGATCCAGAAAGCTTCATCACAGGAAGTTATAAGGAAGATGTTCATAACTATATTCTTTGAAATAAAAAATAGAAGCAATTTAAGTGTCCATCAGTAGGAGAATGGATAAAATGTGATACATAAAACATGCTACATTTATATGATGGATTTTTATTCAGGAGTTAAGATGAATGAAATGGGGCTGGATTTATCAAACTGAAAAATCTCGAAAGCATAATGTTGAACAAAGAGCCATGCATGGTATGCAGAAATGCAGGTACAACTTAACATCCTGTACTTAAAAGTTTGTAAGGTCTACCATTACTTTACTCATCCTTAAGAGAGAAAAAAATGCTGATAACTAAACTGTGACAAAATGCTTTCTTGTCACTTATTAGATACTTTATACTTGATTAGACAATCTTTTATACCATATATTACTCTTGTGCATGCATAAAAAGGGGAAATAGAAGTGAAATAACTCAGTTATGGGTTCCCCCAACTTTTGCACATATAAATCCTAACTCTTCTAAATTCTCTTGACTTGAAGGCACAGATGTCTGTGTTTCTCAAATAATAAATCCTCCATCCAACTACAGGATGGGTGATAAGGCATTCTTAAGTAATCCATAAGAAAACTCACAGTCATTGTCACTGGGCTCTTAAGCTATTTTCACAGTCAGGTATAGCTAAGCTTCTTTAGAGTCCTCCTTCTGTAACATTGCTGGACGGTTCTGATTTATCACCTCCACAATCTCCTCACAATCACTTGATTCCTGAAGGGGAAGAGTGCCCCAACTAATGTCTCCACAACTTTCAGCAAGTTTGGTCCTGCTGCTTTTGGATGTGCAGGCAATAGGGCATGATTGCCACCTAGCTATTGGAAGGTATCATCAGTTATAAGAGCATCATGATTTCAGAGATATTCAAATGCAAAAATAGATGTGTGCTTTACATTTTGGAGGATAAGTTCAAAACAAGAGAGTTTTAGCAAACCCATTTGACTTCAGTCACGCTACATCCTCCCATCCAGCTTCGTAATGAAACCAACATTTTGATACCACTTACGGGTGGAATCTAAAAAAATGATACAAATGAACTTACAAAACAGAAACTGACTCACAGACACAGAAAACAAATTTATGGTTACCAAAGGGCAAAGGGAGGGGAAAGGGAGAAATTAGGAATTTGGGATTAGCAGATAAAAACTACTATATATAAAACAGATAACCAACAAGATCGTAGTATATACAGGGAACTATATTCAATATCTTGGAACAAACTATAATGGGAAAAAAATGTGTGCTTTAGAAATGAGGAAATATGGTAGTTGTCATTTATGAATAAAAATATATTTATAAACCATAAAAACTATGTGTAGATATAATAAACATCATTTAAAGACTGCTGCTGGTGGAAATCTGCTATACGATGCAGGGAGCTCAAACCTGGTGCTCTGTGATAACCTAGAGGCGTGGGAATGGGGTGGGAGGTGGGAGAAAGCTTCAAGAGGGAGGTTGTGTGTATATACCTATGGCTGATTCATGTTGATATATGGAAGAAACCAACACAGTATTGTAAAGCAATTATCCTCCAATTAAAAATAAATAAGTAAAAATTTAAAATAATAAAGACAGCTGCCATCACAGAGAGAGTGGTGATGTGGAAACAGAGGGCATGTTATGGGGACAGATGCATGCTGGGACTTCCAGTCAATTGTTCACATTTCCATCTTTAAGCTTGGCAGTGTCACGTGGGTGGGTATTTGTATTACTTACCACACTTTCTGTAAGACAACTATTTCACAACTTATAGAAAAAGTCTTCCCTGCTGGCTCAGCTGGTAAAGAAGCTGCGTGCAATGCAGGAGACCTGGGTTCGATCCCTGGGTTGGGAAGATCCCCTGGAGCAGGGAACAGCTACTCACTCCAGTATTCTGGCCTGGAGAATTCCATGGACTGTATAGTCCATGGGGTCGCAAAGAGTTGGACACAACTGAGATTCTTTCACTTTTACTTAAAAAAAAAAAAAAAGACTGCCACACTAGCACTAATTCTGTTAATAATCGCTGTGTGAGTCAGGGAACGTGTACAACTTCAGCTTTCTATTCTATTAATACATTGTAAAGAGGGTCATACCTCTTCTCCTTGCCTCAGAGGAATTCTGGGTTGCTGTGAAGGTCAAAACTGCAAGCGCTTGTGCAATCCCTTGTTAAAATATAAAGCACAGTAGAGAAAGGTTACTGAGACGGTCATCTCAAGTTTGCCAAACCTCCTATCAGGGATGTGTGGGAGGTGCTCACAGCAATGGCCCCAGGGGACTGGGCCCCCCTCTGTCTACACCCCATTTGCAGTATGACTCTGCCCCTCCTCCCATCAAATGGGGAGCCTGTTTCTCCACTCCTAAGCTCTGGACTGGCCTTGGCACCTGCTGTGATCAACAGACTATGGTGACAATGACATGGCAAGGGCCAGAACCTCGATGTGAAGGTGTCTTTCACTGGAACACTTCAGGTTCCTGAGACACCCCCACCTCTCACCAGGCTGGGAAGCCCAGTCTAGCCTATTGGAGAACGAAAAGTTGAGAGGAGCCAAGAAGCCCGGCCAACAGCCGGTACCAACCACCAAACATGAGTCAGGCCATCTTGAACCTGCCAGTCCCACTGACCCTCCGGTCAAATGCTGCCAACCAACAGAATTAACCCCCCTGATGATCCACAGAACCCTGAGAAATGGTCATCAGGGTCTTTAGGTCACCATGTTTCAGGGTGGTTTGTTTTGCAGAGTCGGGTACACTGACCTGTGACTGAAAGTTTGGTTTAGTCTATTCTGCTGGTGACAATGCCTTTGCCATTTTGTAAGTTGAGCAGTAAGTTATTATTAAGCACCTACTCTGCATCTGGTCCCATCACTTTATGGGAAATAGATGGGGAAGCAGTGGAAACAGTGTCAGACTTTATTTTGGGGGGCTCCAAAATCACTGCAGATGGTGATTGCAGCCATGAAATTAAAAGACACTTACTCCTTGGAAGGAAAGTTATGACCAACCTAGACAGCATATTAAAAAGCAGAGACATTACTTTGCCAACAAAGGTCCATCTAGTCAAGGCTATGGTTTTTCCAGTGGTCATGTATGGCTGTGAGAGTTGGACTGTGAAGAAAGCTGAGCACCGAAAAATTGATTCCTTTGAACTGTGGTGTTGGAGAAGACTCTTGAGAGTCCCTTGGACTGCAAGGAGATCCAACCAGTCCATCCTAAAGGAGATCAGTCCTGGGTGTTCATTGGAAGGACTGATGCTGAAGCTGAAACTCCAGTACTTTGGCCACCTCATGAGAAGAGTTGACTCATTGGGAAAGACCCTGATGCTGGGAGGGATTGGGGGCAGGAGGAGAAAGGGATGACAGAGGATGAGATGGCTGGATAGCATCACCGACTCGATGGACATGAGTTTGAGTAAACTCTGGGAGTTGGTGATGGACAGGGAGGTCTGACATGCTGTAATTCACAGGGTCACAAAGGGTTGGACATGACTGAGCGACTGAACTGAACTGAGCTGTGTTGGTTATGGGGTATGTGCTGTGAAGACTACCAAAAAAGGACCATAGATAAATGGCTCAGCTGCAGCACAAACAAGAACTGTAACTTTGTTAGGAAAAGAAAATGTAAATGATAGAAAGTTAAATAAGAATGTGCTAAATTGAGAAAGATGTGCTCTGCAGAGGAAAGTGAACACTTTCTTATTATGTAGCAGAAACTCTGGCTTAGTTCATAGAATCCTCACAACAACTCTATAAGGCAGGCACTGTGATTATTCCCATTTTACAGGTAAGGAAACTGAGGAAGTTGCAGGGAAGTAAGCTGTCCTGAGTCACATAGCCAGCAAGTGGTCGGCCCTGGTCTGGGAACTGGCAGCCCGACAGCAAAGCTCACGTGTGCCCTAGGGTAGACAAATGACAGTAAGGCTATGCTGTGAGGATGCGGGGACAGATGCTTTGGGCGGGGGCAAGGGGGTGGGGAGGTTTCCTAGGCGAGAGAGACCTCAGCTGGCCTTGGAGGTTGGGTGGGAGTTGGAGTGGAATTTTAGAAGGTTGCAGGCAGAGATCATGGTGTATGCACGTGGGAGGTTTGGAGCCGCATGAGAAGCTGAGTCCAGCTGGGTCAGGACCTGCCTCCCTCCAACCCAGGAGTCTGTGACTATCCTTCCAGGCCAGTTACATCCCAGCGAGACCCCCACTGCCTGGCTGAGGGGACGCCCGGGAGAGATGGACTGGGAGGAGCTTGGAAAGTGGAAGTATCATTCCCACTTGGAAAGTGGCAGTATCTCAGGGTGGATGCAGGGGCAGGACAGAACCAGGAAACATGGATGGGGGGCCTCCAGGGCTGCCAGAATTCTCAGCTGGGGTGAGGAGGAGGCAGTGAGTTGAGGAGGAGTCGTCATCCTGCTGCCCCGCGGAGCCCACGTCCATCAGCCAGGACAAGATGCTGGGGCAGGCCACGGGTGCCAGGCCATAAGATGCCCCATTTCCCTGGGACCTGTGGGGTGGACTGGCTTCTTATATCCTTGTGTGCACCCAGACCATCTTTTCCTGCTGTTTTATACTAGCAACGGCCAGCAAAATTATTTCTGCCAAAACCTATGCTATGACTCCAGAGGGAGAGGTGTGTTCTGAGATGCTTTTGAAGTTCTCCTAAACAACCTGTGAGTTATGGTGGAATATTTTAATAAGAGTCCAGGTCTTGTTGTTGTATGTATTCTCGGTTAAGCTACGTAATTTCACCTTATAAATGCTCTTTTACCAGTGGGGTGCTGATGGGGGTTGCTGGCTGCTCGCTGATGCAGTTACTGTTCCTGAGAAGGACCCAGGAAAAGCAGAGACCATAGGAGCATCATCTGGCTTCACCACTCACTCACCCCCACTCCCACCCCCGCAACACTGAATTGCTCACAGCCTGTGGGAATTCAGGAAAGGCTTCCAGCGAAGAGGCATTTGAAATGGGCCTTGGAGGATGGAGATTTTGATGGGTGAGGCCAGCGGAAAGAGTTTACCTGCTTGTGGGTAAACTGAGCAATGGCCAGGGACCCCACACATGCAGGGGGTGAGAAAAAAATCTATGTAAGAACAGAGCTGGGGAAAGAGAATAAGATGGGACATGTCAGATGGCTGGGTTGGCACTGGGGACCAGGGCCTTGAACGGACAGTTGGGAGACATGGACTTGCCTTCTGAAAGCAAGATGACAAACACAACATCTCATGAAAGCAGCAATTGTTCCTGCTTGTTCTTAATTCAACCTTGTGGATCTGGATAAGTACAGACATAAAAATTGTGTGATTCTGAGACCATCCTGTGTAAAAAGATCGGATGACTCTACCTGAACAAACCCTTGCAGAGCAAATGATATAAAGTGTATATTTTGGTGAACTTTAAATTGTACATGTAATACATGGTGGGGGTAGAAAGATTTGAAAACATGGATAAGCAAAAGAAAGAAAAAAGAAATAACGCTTATAATTCTACCATCCAGAGATATTATGCTTTTCAGACTTCTCTCAATGGATGGATATAAATTTATGTTACATAGAGGGCTCATACTGCTTTAGAACCTACTTTAGAAAACTTAATATCTTGCGACTATCTTACCATATCAATAAATACACTCCCCAGCATCATTTTAAGCGGCCGTTTTTTAGTCCCTATTGAAGAACATCTTGAACCGTCTTCAATCTCCCACTTCTATTTGTGTTAAAATCTTAACTGTACCCATCCAAGCGATGTGTTCTTAGCCACATGTACAGAAGAGGGCACTTGAAAAATCAAACCCAGAGTAATCACTACCATTATGTTAATCACTTTAGAGCTCTTTTCACTGCATACCGGATGGAGCATTCTGCCGTCTGGCAGAGTCTTCAGGTGGTGCTATTAGGTGGCACAGTTCCTTCAGAACACAGATGACTCATTTGATGAGCATGTGGGCTACTTCTGTGTGGACTTGACCCCACTTCTATTGTCTTGTATTTCTGTATTCATGCCAACTCCCTCAAAAAACAAATGACAAGAATTTGATGTTTTGCAGTTGTTAGTGATTGATGATGCATTCTTGAAACAGGGAAAAAAATCAATGGATTCAGTAGATCCTGCAAAATGTTTATGAATAGACTGAGCAGAAAATGCAGAAAAGCAGAAAATGCCTTTTCTACTAGGTAAACTGTACCTGGGGCCTCCGGAGAAGTTAACTGCTGATATCAGACTCACCCTGATGAGATAGAAATGCTGAGCTGAAGTGTGTCCCCTCGGTTTGCAGAGCCCGGTTTTCTCTGGCACCATCCGCGTACGATAAAATTTGTCTGTCACATACGAGCATCTTTAAAATGATGACATCAAAAACAAATACTACAAATTTGAACCTCAGGGAAGAATGAAGCATAAGGACCTCACTGCTTCCCTCTAGTGGCTATGTCCTGTTTCAGCGGGTCTCTTGGCACTTAGGTGGGTCCTGTACTGGGAAGCCCAGCGCCCTCTTGTGGAGGGCAGGAGAAGGTGTCCACATTTCTCATAAGGGCAGAGACCTGGGCTGCGGAGAAGCCCGTGGATTGGCAAAGACAAACTCGACCTGAGGGACTGGTAAACACGAGTTACCTCCGCCGGAGCTTATGAACGTGTCCCCCACACCGAGATATCTTAGAAGCAGAATCAAATAAATTCTCATGATTTAATTGTCTTTTTTAAATTAAATACTTGTTAATGTTCTATTTATTCTGTTACTTTGAATGTCCTCTTGGAATTAGCCAATTTTAGTAGTAAAATATAGCCCTGTTTATCAGACATGGTCCATGAATAAAGAGAATGCTCCAAAGAGCTGATAGTGCAACCCATGGACCATGATAACTTGTCAGGTTTTGTAGATAGAAGATAATGATTAAAGATGTGGGCTGTGATGCCTAATTCCCGTGCTGGTTCTGCTCACTGGATGGCAGGCAGGCACCAGACTGAAGTTTTCAAAACCTCACTTTCCTATAAAATGAGAATGCTGATAGTTCCCACCTTGCAGAGTTACGACAATTTCAGTGGTGAAGAACTGGCCTGCCAATGCAGGAGCCGCAGGAGACTCAGATTTGATCCCTGGGTCTGGAAGATCTCCTGCAGAAGGAAATGGCAACCCACTCCAGTATTCTTGCATGGGAAATCCCCTGAACAGAGGAGACTGCTGGGTTACAGTCCACAGGGTCACAATGCATTGGAAACAACTTAACATGCATGCAAATAAATACATTAGCACATTGTATTTAGCAAATGCTATTACAATTTAACCAGAAGATTAACATTTTTTAAAAGGTGTATTACTTTCTTTGTTGTCTTCTATGACAAAGTACAATGACCAACATTAATCATTTTCTAGGAGGCTCCTATTTCTGTTTGTGAAAAATGACTCTATGCCCATAAATAAGGCAATGAAGAGCTAAGAAGTGGCAAAGTTCTGAGTACGGTTATCCAACTTTTTCCTACTACAAACCTAGTGGTCTGCATATGAACTGCCTGTCCTACTTCTGAGTTCTTCCTTCTATTTCCATTTTCACCTGTTCTCTCCCTGTCTTACTGCCCATTTCTAACACCACTGTTGACTCCACCTTCTCTCCAATCTGCTGTGGACTCAGAAAGGAGGTAACAGAGCTCATTAGAATTTTGCTTTATGCAATAGGTTAAATAGGCACTAGTGGGAACATCTGAACTCTTTCCCTCTTTGCAAAACACATATTCTCCTGTCTGAATACATGTATGCCTTTTAGCATCCATGGAATCCATACCTAAAGAGTAGAAAAGAACTAAAAACAAAAAATGGAAGTGTTAAAAGACTTTTTTTTTTTTAGGATGGGCGGCTGATCATGTGAGCTGGGAGCTTTCCAGGCAATCATATTTTGTCTTTTGTCTCCTTGTTGGAGGGAGGGTAGGCTGGGTTCTACTCCCTGGGCTGAAGCACTGGCCCCTAGTGGTCGGGTAGGGTAGTGGTGGGGAGGGCAGGCTACTGTTTGACAGAAAATGGTCTTTCAGGTAGTGGTAATGGAAGTTCAGTTCAGTCGTTCAGTCGTGTCTGACTCTTTGTGACCCCATGAACCGCAGCATGCCAGGCCTCCCTGTCCATCACCAACTCCCAGAGTCCACCCAAACCCATGTCCATTGAGTCGGTGATGCTATCCAACCATCTCATCCTCTGTCGTCCCCTTCTCCTCCTGCCCTCAATCTTTCCCAGCATCAGGGTCTTTTCAAATAAGTTAGCTCTTTGCATCAGGTGGCCAAAGTTTCAGCTTCAACATCAGTTCTTCCAGTGAACACCCAGGACTGATCTCTTTTAGGATGGACTGGTTGGATCTCCTTGCAATCCAAGGGATTCTCAAGAGTCTTCTCCAACACCACAGTTCAAATCCATCAATTCTTCGGCAATCAGCTTTCTTTATAGTCCAACACTCACATCCATACATGACTACTGGATAAACCATAGCCTTGACTAGATGGACCTTTGTTGGCAAAGTAATGTCTCTGCTTTTTATTTTTTTATTTATTTTTATTTTTTTATTTTTTTGTCTCTGCTTTTTAATGTGCTGTCTAGGTTGGTCATAAGTTTCCTTCCAAGGAGCAAGCGTCTTTTAATTTCATGGCTGCAATCACCATCTGCAGTGATTTTGGAACCCCCCAAAAATAAAGTCTGCCACTGTTTTCACTGTTTCCCCATCTATTTGCCATGAAGTGATGGGACCGGATGTCATGATCTTAGTTTTCTGAATGTTGAGTTTTAGGCCAGCTTTTTCACTTTCTTCTTTCACTTTTATCAAGAGGCTCTTTAGCTCTTCTTCACTTTCTGCCATAAGGGTGGTGTCATCTGCACATCTGAGGTTACTGATATTTCTCCCGGCAATCTTGATTCCAGCTTGTGCTTCCTCCAGTCCAGTGGTAATGAAAGAGCAAGCAGATATTAGCCAGGGGAGCATAACTGGAGGAGAATCTGAACCAGAGTCAAGATGGGAGCAGAGAGCACAGTGGGGAGAGGCAAGGTGGGTCTATGATTGAGAGCACAATGACAAGGTGTGAAGTGGGGTGCTGCCTGTAGCTTTGTGGTGTAGTGAGGTTTAGGAGCACAATTCCCCCAGCTCTGTTCTTCCTTCGCAAGATTGTTTTGGCTATTCAGGGTCTTGTGTGTCTCCATACAAATTTTAAAATTATTTGTTCTAATTCTGTGAAAAATGCCATTGGTATTTTGATAGGGATTACCTTGTATCTGTAGATTGCCTTGGGTAGTATGGTCATTTTACCGATGTTCATTCTTTCATCCCAAGAACACAGTGGACCTTTCTGTCTGTCTGTGTTATTTTCATCAGCATTAGTCATATAGCTTTCTGAGAACAGATCTTTTACCTATAGGTAAGTTAAGTGTTTAATGACACTGACTGGCACACCATGGATTTCATTACAGATCCAAGATGCCTAATGATATCAAAAAAAATTTTTTTATTTTATATTGGGGTATAGCCAATTAACAATGTTGCGATAACTTCAGGTGCAGAGCAGAGCAACTCAGCCACATACATACATGTATCCATTCTCCCCCAAACGTCCCCCCCATTCAGGCTGCCATAAGCATTGAGCAGGATTCTCTGTGCTACACAGTAGGTCTTCGTTGGTCTAATGACATTTTAAAACTGATTGACATTTTATTTTTAATTTTCCTATTGTGGTCTCTCACACTACAACATAATCACATTGCCTGGCATATAGAAGGTGCTTCTCTTAGATGGCTTTTGCTTAGAAATGGACCCTGAACCAAGAGATATGAGTGCATGTGATTTATTAAGGACATGCTTCTGGGAGAAACTGTTAAGGAAGCAGGGAGGGTGGAGAGAGAAGAGGATGCTGTCAAGAAATGGTGCGATGGCAGAAGAAAGTCCTGGTCTCTGAGTCCCAGGGGAGCTCTGGAAAGTCAGCTGCACCTCAGAGTTTGTCCCTCTGGGAGGCAAGGAAGGCAGTATTCCAAATACTCCCTCCAACAGTGAGGTCAGTCACTGAGCGTCAGAGGCCAGGTAGTACACAGTGGGGAATAAACTCCCACTCTCCCAGCAGACAAGATGACTTCAGCAGCCACAGTCAGCTTAGAGGAAAGGGGAAACTGTGAGCAGTTAGCCATGCAGCACAGAAAAGCTGGGACCTGGGAAGCGTGTCAGGGGTGTCCCCCAGAGTTCTCACTAAGGATGTCATAAATAAGTGGATCAGTGAACAAGTACAAGGCCCCCACTCCTCCATAAGGATGCACATGGTACCATTTTTTGCTTTGTATCATTGTACTTACATCCCCATTACCTAGTGTTCTGTGGATTAGATTTTGGTAAAGAAACATTGTTCAGCCAGAGAGCTAACTTCTCCTTATCCAGGACACCGGGGTTTGGGCATAAGCCCCTCCAATGACAGAGACAGCAGAACTGGGCTGGTTTCCAGAGTCAAACCTTCCAAAGGACTGGAATCACCAGTGCATGAGTGTGACCTCAAGAAAGACGTGACCAATGTGGTCCTGCGCCTGGCATTAGGATGGACAGGAAGGGGTTTAACGTGACCCTTCATCTCTCATTGAGTGAGCGAGCAAAGAGCAAATGAGACCCTGGAAGTCCATCCCCAGGGCAACATGAGAAGGTGATCAAGAGTCCAATGTAAGAACAGAAAAAGAAGAGATCAAAGTCAGTCTCCCATTGGGAGTGGCAATAAACGGTCCAGAAGATAAATTTCTGTGCCCGTAAATATCTTACATGATGAAGAGAATATACAGATGTGTGAAAACCTCATAAACAAAAAGGTGGCTCTGTCCCAGCTGCTTACGGTTAGAGAACTGCATCACCACCCACTACCCCAGAGGAAGGAGCAAAGATTAAAACCAGAATGACCTCCATTCATGAGGCTTATTTTAGTCAAAATGGGTCTAGTTCTTTTTTTTTTTTTCCTTTATTTATTTATTTATTTTTTCAGTGGGTTTTGTCATACATTGATATGAATCAGCCATAGATTTACACGTATTCCCCATCCCGATCCCCCCTGCCACCTCCCTCTCCACCCGATTCCTCTGGGTCTTCCCAGTGCACCAGGCCCGAGCACTTGTCTCATGCATCCCACCTGGGCTGGTGATCTGTTTCACCATAGATAATATACATGCTGTTCTTTCAAAACATCCCACCCTCACCTTCTCCCACAGAGTTCAAAAGTCTGTTCTGTACTTCTGTGTCTCTTTTTCTGTTTTGCATATAGGGTTGTCGTTACCATCTTTCTAAATTCCATATATATGTGTTAGTATGCTGTAATGTTCTTTATCTTTCTGGCTTACTTCACTCTGTATAATGGGCTCCAGTTTCATCCATCTCATTAGAACTGGTTCAAATGAATTCTTTTTAACGGCTGAGGACACAAACAGATGGAGAAACATACCATGCTAATGGATTGGAACAATCAATATTGTCAAAATGGCTATTCTACCCAAAGCAATCTATAGATTCAATGCAATCCCTATCAAGCTACCAACGGTATTTTTCACAGAACTAGAACAAAGAATTTCACAATTTGTATGGAAATACAAAAAACCTCGAATAGCCAAAGCAATCTTGAGAAAGAAGAATGGAACTGGAGGAATCAACCTGCCTGACTTCAGACTCTACTACAAAGCCACAGTCATCAAGACAGTATGGTACTGACACAAAGACAGAAATATAGATCAATGGAACAGAATAGAAAGCCCAGAGATAAATCCACGAACCTATGGACACCTTATCTTTGACAAAGGAGGCAAGGATATACAATGGAAAAAAGACAACCTCTTTAACAAGTGGTGCTGGAAAACTGGTCAACCACTTGTAAAAGAATGAAACTAGAACACTTTCTAACACCATATACAAAAATAAACTCAAAATGGATTAAAGATCTAAATGTAAGACCAGAAACTATAAAACTCCTAGAGGAGAACATAGGCAAAACACTCTCCGACATAAACCACAGCAGGATCCTCTATGACCCACCTCCCAGAATATTGGACATAAAAGCAAAACTAAACAAATGGGTCTAGTTCTTTAGTAGAAATTTTGTCTGCCTATAGGGAGGTAGCTATGTTCAAATAAAGATACTTTCCTTTCTTATGTTCCCATTGAAGGACCCCTGACATAGGTGGTCCTGTAGAAGAAATGTGCAGTGAATCTGAGGGATTCATGCATAGCTCACCTGTGTCGTCCAGCCTAGAAGACTGGGGAGAAATTGCCACAAAAATCATACCCAAAATAAGATCCTGGTATACAGACTTTGTTACGTAAGTCTTGTGTGTTTCAGAATCTTAGAAATGAACAAGGAAATTAAAAAATAGTACATTCTGACTCTCAGCTATGTTCCCGGCAGTTGAGGGTATAGTATACCGAGTCTGGAAAGGTGAGGGGCCACAGTGCCTGCTGCAGCAGAAGGGAACCCAGGCCACTTCCTTCCCACCGTATTTGAGTCTGAATGCAGGTCTGTCCGCTTATGTGCCCTTCTCACTGTGGACGTAAGCAGACAGCGACACAGTGAGGTAAAGGGTTAAGACACCAACTGAACTGACCCTTGTAACAACTTTTCAAGGAGGCAGAAATGGAAGTCCTGACCACAAACTGGGGCTGGCTTTGGCAGTTTAAAAATGTACAGCTCATTCACACCATAATTACTTCTTTTTTTAAAAAAATTAAAGTATAGTTGATTTACAGTATTATATTAGTTTCAAGTATACAACAAAGTGATTGTTATATATAGTTTATAACCATAACTTATAAATATATATATAACTGAATCACTGTTATATACATATAACTGGATGTAGAGATACATGTTAATATTATTATAAGATATTGAATATAGTACCCTATGCTATGTAGTAAATCCGTGTTGCTTATTTGTTTATGTATAGCAGTTTGTATCTGTTAATCCCATACTCCTTTATCACTCCCCTCACCCTCTCCCCTCTGGTAATGATGTTTGTTTTCTATGTCTGTGAGTCTGTTTCTGTTTTGTTTATAGATTCATTTTGTGTCCTGGTTCAGATTTCATATATAAGTGATATCATCTGGTATGTCTTTCTCTGTCTGACTTCTTTCACTTAGTATGATGATCTCTAGGTCCATCATGTTGCTGCAAATGGCATTATTTCATTCTTTTTTATGGCTGAGGAATTACAATTACTTCTGAGCTTTCATTGCTAGCAGTAATGTGCAATCTCCAAGTGGATTGTGAGATTTGTATAGCCCAACCTGTAAGTATACAAAAATGGAACTGGGAATGAACTAAACCCATTTACCATACACTGACACCTACAGTATGCCCTGCTCTGCAACTGGGAAGTCATGTGGGAGCAGGGGTAGCAGGTTGAAAACTGTGTGATAGAATCTCTGATGCCAAGAAAATGAATCAATACCTGTGGTAGAAAAAAGATGGGTTAGTACCACTGTTTGTGTTGACAGTTTGAGATAAAGGGTGTTAGCAATTTTCTAGGAAGTGATTTCCTATATATTGAAAAATACTGAAGGAGGCAGGAAAGTTAGAATATTTGAGTGCATCCTATGCCTCCTGATTATCTACATGTAGGCAAAGGCCCTGCTCCTGACCTTGGGGAATATTTCCCATTGCCATTCAATGCTGCCGCTAGAAGCCTGCAACAATAGTCTTTCTGGAGCCCTGCCCAGACTCAACTCACTGTACCAAACAAGGCTCCTGAAAAGAAGCTTTCTTGGAGTGAGCTCCAAGCGCTGCTCCTCTGCTGCATGATACCCTAGCACCAGGGTCCAATTAACATCCATAAAACTGACCCATCCTGTGAGATCCTTTCCCCCTTGGAAGTAGCCTGTCATATAATTGGGGCTGGGGTGCTACTCTAACCTTGAAAATAGTGTGGCTATACATCTGTGTCTCTTTTTCTGTCTTGCATACAGGGTTATCGTTACCATCTTTCTAAATTCCATATATATGCGTTAGTATACTGTATTGGTGTTTATCTTTCTGGCTTACTTCACTCTGTACAATGGGCTCCAGTTTTATCCATCTCATTAGAACTGATTCAAATGTATTCTTTTTAATGACTGAGTAATAACACGTGTAAATCCATGGCTGGTTCATGTCAATGTATGGCAAAAAACCACTACAATATTGTAAGGTGATTAGCCTCCAACTAATAAAAATAATTGGGGAAAAAAACAAATAAAATTAATCTATAAAAAATAAATAAATAAAATTTAAAAAACAGAATTTAGCATAAAAAAAAAAAAAGAAAATAGTGTGGCTAATGGGTAGGAACTCAGGGAAGGGAGGAAGGGAAGAGTCTTAATTTCAGGTGGATTACCTGTGAGCTTCTGATGACCTGTTTATTGTCCCTCCATCGCCCCCACCATGATCACTACCACTCTAGCAGTGTTCTTCCTCTCACGAGGGGACAGCAGCTGGCTTTCTGTACATTTGTCTCAGCAAACCAGGAGCTATATAACTAAACACCAAGCAAGTGTTCAACAATAGAAATTACAGAAGCCTGCTGAGTGTCACGCTTCCTGAAAACGTACTCAAATTCAGGGTTGTTTGTTTGATAATTTTTATTTTAATATTGTTCTGGCCAAACAAAATATATCTGCTGTCCATATGCTAGCTTCACAGGTCACCAGTGGGTTACTTCTGATGTGAACCATCCTTTCTTTCATGGACAGCCTTTAAATTTCTATTTACTTATTTTAGTGAGGTGTAGTTGATTTATAATACGATGTAGGTTTCAGGCAAACAACACAGTGATTCACAATTTTTAAAGGTTATACTCCATTTAAAGTTATTATAAAATAAATATTGGCTATATTCCCTGTGTTGTACAATATATCCTTGTAGCTTATTTATTTAGACATAGTCGTTTGTACCACTTAACCCCCTACCCCTGTATTGCAACTCCCTCCCTTCCCACTGGTAACCACTAGCTCATTCTCTGTATCTGTGAGTCTGTTTCTTTTTTGTTACATTCAGAAGTTTGTTGTATTTTTTAGATTCTACATATAATACAGTATTTGTCATTTTCTGTCTGGCTCATGTCACTAAGCATAATAACCTCCTAGTCCTCTCTCAACCTCAGTTGTGCACTTGAATCACGTGAAGAGTTTTAAAAATATACTCATAAGGGACTTCCCCTTGTGATCCAGTGGCTAAGACTCTGGCCCCACCCAGCTTTGATCCCTGGTCAGGGAAGAATATCCCCCATGTCACAGCTAAGAGTTTGCATATCACAACTAAGACTCAGCACAGCCAAATAAAAATAAATATTTAAAGAATAAAAACATAGTCATAAATGAGCTCTTGATTCTATACCAGACCAATTCATCCAGAAGCTCTGGGGGTGGGAACTGGGCATTACTATTTTTCAAAAGCTTCCTTGAGGAGTCTACTGAGCAGCTGGTTTGGAGGACCATCATCTTCAGGATGCTCTGCTGCTGCTCCCCCAAACTCAGAGAAGCAGAGACAGCCCTGAGAAACAAGCCAACAAGCCCTGAAAACAAGCCAAACAAACAAACAAACAAAAAAAAACAAGAAAACAAGCCAATAGAAGGATCTCAGATGCCCTTTGGGTGAGGCTAAGTTTGGAGAAGACACTTTCAAGGATGTTGGTGGTGGTCCTTGTAGTTCCTACAGATTCCTGCAGACCAGGCTTATCTCCTTAGATAAGGAGACTAAGACCTAGCTGGTGCTACTATATATGCAGAGTACATCACACGAAATGCCAGGCTGGATGAAGCACAAGCTGGAATCAAGATTGCCAGGAGAAATATCAGTAACCTCAGATATGCAGATGATACCACACTTATGGAAGAAAGTGAAGAAGAACTAAAGAGCCTCTTGATGAAAGTGAAAGAGGAGAGTGAAAAAGTTGGCTTAAAACTCAACATTCAGAAAACTAAGATCATGGCATCTGGTCCCATCACTTCATGGCAAATAGATGGGGAAACAATGGAAACATTGAGAGACTTTATTTTGGGGGGCTCCAAAATCACTGCAGATGGTGATTGCAGCCATGAAATTGAAAGATGCTTCCTCCTTGGAAGAAAAGCTATGACCAACCTAGACAGCATATTAAAAAACAGAGACATTATTTTGCCAACAAAGGTCTGTCTAGTCAAAGCTATGGTTTTTCCAGTAGTCATGGATGGATGTGAGAATTGGACTATAAAGAAAGCTGAGCACCAAGGAATTGATGGATTTGAACTGTGGTTTTGGAGAAGACTCTTGAGAGTCCCTTGGACTGCAAGGAGATCCAACCAGTCCATCCTAAAGGAGATCAGTCCTGAATATTCATTGGAAGGACAGATGCTGAAGCTGAAATTTCAGTACTTTGGCCACCTGATGTGAAGAACTGACTCATTTGAAAAGACCCCAATGCTGGGAAAGATTGAAGGTAGGAGGAGAAGGGGAAGACAGAGGATGAGATGGCTGGATGGCATCACTGACTTGATGGACATGATTTGAGTAAGCTAGGGGAGTTGGTGATGGACAGGGAACCCTGGTGTGCTGCAGTCCATGGCATCATAAAGAGTTGGACATGACTGAGTGACTGAACTGAACTGGTTTTCAGCCTTGAGAACTTCATCTGGACATCTTCCCCTATAATCTTTCCCTCTAACAACCCATCCTCCAGCATTTCTACCTACTACCAAAACACAAATGCTGAGAACTAGGCCTTGACTTCCAGCAAGGCAGGAATCCAGTCCCCTTATGACTCCAGGGAACATGGTTCAAAAGGAAGGCGGTTGAGTGGAGCAAAAAGAATAGAGACAGAAAGAACAACAAATAAGGCAATAATGAAAAGATGGAACATGCAGCTAAGTAGGAGCTAAGGGCCTCACCCAACCATAACTTCAACTCAGACCATTAAAGTCCCACATGTTGATGTTCACACATGGTCACAATGAATTGTGTTTTAGTGTCAAACTTTTACTGTCGCTCTACCAAAATAGAGCCTGCCATTGAGTTAGCTTAAGGTTTAAAATGAATTATTTCATAACATACTGTGTCCAGGGTCCCTTTTTTTTGGTGGACTGCACAAGAAGTAGCTGAGAATGAATCTGTAAAAGAAAAAGTCCTCTTCATATCTTGAATTTGAAGGTAAGGCTGAAAGAAATGGTAACCTGATTTCTGTGTTTTAGATGTGAAGAAACTGAGGTCCAGCATGGTGAAATGACTCCTCTAACATCATACAACTATCTTGCGGCAAAGGTAGATGTGGTATCAAGATCCACAATCAAAACATGCATCTCTACCAATATAGTCTGGGTACAGCCGCAGAATCCTTCCCAATAGAGATTCTGCAAGGCCCACGATCAACTGGTCAGAGTTGTACATCCTAGATGTGTTTTCACCTCTGTTCGAGGATATGCATTGGGAAGCAGTTTGTTGGTTGCTCAGCTGCTTCAGTTGTGTCCAACTCTCTGTGACCCTATGGACTGTAGCCCACTAGGCTCCTCTGTCCATGGGATTTTCCTGGCAAGAATACTGAAGTGGGTTGCCATGCCCTCTTCCAGGGGATCTTCCTGATCCAGGGATCAAACCTACATCTCCCGCATTGCAGGCAGATTCTTTACTGACTGAGCCGCCTGGGAAGCCCAATTGGGAGGAAGGGGTGACCTTAAAAGATACATTTATAAACCTCAAGGATTCCTTCTGTTCTTCCCTGTAATTGGATATGCAGAGTGTGTGGATGCATTTCTGCCACATCTGTCTTAGTCTGTGTGGGTCAATGATACAGAGCAGCCCTACTGGGGGAGAGTTTGGACACTAAATATCTGAAAGTAAACAGCAAATCTTAATCACCCAAAATCCCCAAGGTAGCTAAGTGACCACATAATTGACTGAACCAAAACAAACAGAAAAACACAATTGAATATGCTGTCCACCAATTGCTGTTATTAAAGAACAAAAATCATATCCTGCCCAAGTCATCATTAAAAAATCAAGATTAAAAAGTTGAAGGCATTTTAATTTTTTCTTCATATATCTGGATACTCATTCCTAATTCCTAAGCTCTTTATTACCCAACTAGGGGCTTATCCTTTCACTGCCAGCTTCCCTTCTGCATCTCTCTCTCTTCAGCATGGACACCACATTGACCTCCAAGTATAGCATCAGTTCCCCTTCTTTCTCCTATAGATTCTCTCAGGCTCATGTGAAATAGAAAAGCCAGGGGCTCTAGATATGCTCTCAGTCCCCTGTAGAATAACCCACAGAAGATCCCTCCTCCTCTTCCTAGTCTCTGCTGGGCAGACTCAAGCAACCCACTGCTGTGACTGCTCCCTCATCTCTCTCTATTCCCTGACTTTTGGGTCATTGCCTCATTTGCTCAAAATCATTTTTTATCCTCAAATAATTTTCTCTATCACATATTTTAGTGATTATTTACTTATTCATCTTTCCTAATCAAATTCATACTTCCTGAGGACAGAAACTACATTTCTGTCATTTTATACTTTTCAGCATCCAGTAGGTTATGTAGTTAATGAGTTATTATGTACATGAATGAATGAAAGAAAGACCAAAATGAGGAAGTAGTTTTACTACCTTTGTTTATGCTAATGGTTCTTTCTCTAAGGGAAATAGACATTTTGTCCAACTGTTGTATAAATGAAAGTTGCTCAATCACGTCCGACTCTTTGCAACCCTGTGGACTATACAGTCCATGGAATTCTCCAGGGCTTAATACTGGAGTGGCTAGCCTTTCCCTTCTCCAGAGAGTCTTCTCAACCCAGGGATTGAACCCAGGTCTCCCACATTGCAGGCAGATTCTTTACCAGCTGAGCCACAAGGGAAGCCCAAGAATACTGCACTGGGTAGCCTATCCCTTCTCCAGCGGATCTTCCTGGGTCTCCTGCATTGCAGGCAGATTCTTTACCAACTGAGCCAACTGTATATATAAAAGCACAATTAGAAAAGAAATGTTTCAAAACATAGTTTTACAAGGGTGTCTTTCAGTTAGTTATGCCAAAAACGAGATCCCAATGAACCTAAAGTTAATGTTTATTTCAAAAATGTGTTGATTTGGTGTTTCTTGGTGCTTTAATATAGCCTTTAGACTGCAGGGTGAGGAGGTATGTAGAATTAGCATTGAATCAGCCCTAAAGAGAACAGTTGTAAAAGAGAGTCAAAAGTGCCCCAAATAGCTCCTTCACTGGTTTGTTACAGAGCCCTCTACCTACTGAAATTAAAAACTATTATTCTTCAGAACAGTAGTTTTATTATTCTTATTATTCTTGAGATAATTCAATAATCAGATATTGAATGCCTATGGATCATTAGATCTGGACATTTTACCAAGGATATTTCTTGCCTAGAGGCATAGAGCACTAAATGGTCAACTCCACAGTAGCATGGCATTGTTTACTTTATTAACTAACTAGGAACCTTCTCTCCTAGCAAAGATCAGGGATTTAAGGAAAGTGGGCAGTTAAGTTTTACTGAGCAGTATTCTTCCATTAGAAATATTTCCTTTGACACTGTCGCTTTTTGGTGACACCTTGTGTGGGATGGAATTTGCATAATTTTTGGGCTCATTGGAGAAGGAAATGGCAACCCACTCCAGTACTCTTGCCTGGAAAATACCATGGACGGAGGAGCCTGGTAAGCTACAGTCCATGGGGTCACTAAGAGTCGGCCGCAACTGAGAGACTTCCCTTTCACTCTTCACTTTCATGCACTGGAGAAGGAAATGGCAACCCGCTCCAGCATTCTTGCCTGGAGAATCCCAGGGACGGGAGCCTGGTAGGCTGCTGTCTATGGGGTCGCACAGAGTGGGACACGACTGACGTGACTTAGCAGCAGCAAGGCAAAGGAAACAAAGGCAAAAATAGACTAGTGGGGTCTAATTAAAGTTAAAAGTTTTTGCACAGCAAAGTAAACCATTGACAAAATGAAAAGACAACTTACTGAATGGGAGAAAATATTAGCAAATGATATGATCAACAGGGGATTCATACTCAAAATATATAAACAGCTCATACAACTCAATATCAAAAACCAAACAAACAACTTGATTAAGAGTGGGAAAAAGACCTGAATAGAAAATATACAGATGGCCAGCAGGCAAATGAAAAATGCTCAGCATAGCTAATCATCAGAGAAATGCAAATGAATGCCACAGTGAGATATCACCTCATGCTGTGCTGCACTTAGTCGCTCAGTCATGGCTGACTCTCTGTGACCCCATGGACTGTAGCCCACCAGGCTCCTCTGACCATGGGGATTCTCCAGGCCAAAACACTGGAGTGGGTTGCCATGCCTTCTTCCAGAGGATCTTCCCAACCCAGGGATCGAACGCAGGTCTCCCCCATTGCAGGCAGATTCTGTACCATCTGAGCAACCAGGGAAGCCCAAGAATACTGGAGGGGGTAGCCTATCCCTTCTCCAGGGGGTCTTCCTGACCCAGGAATTGAACTGCGGTCCCCTGAATTGCAGGTGGATTCTATACCATCTAAGCTACCAGGGAAGCCCTATCACCTCATACCTCACACCTACCATCAAAAGACCACAAATAACAGCCATTGACAAGGATGTGGAGAAAAGGGAACCCTAGTACATTGATGGAGGGAATATAAATTGGTGTAGCCACTATGGAAAACAGTATGAAGTTTCCTTAAAACAATTCTAAAACTAGAACTACCATATGATCCAGCAATTCCACTCCTGGGTATCTAGCTCAAGAAAACAAAATCACTAATTCAAAAAGATACACACATTCCAGTGTTCACAGCAGCTCTATTTACAATTGCCAAGATATGGAACAACCTTAGTGTCCATCAACAGGTGGGTAAAGAAGATGTGCTACTTACACACACACACATTGGAGTACTACTCAGCCATGAAAAAGAATAAAATTTTGCTATTTACAACAATTTAGATGGACCTGGAGGGCATTATGCTTAGTGAAATATCAGAGAGAGAAAGACAAAGACTGTATCTTATTACTTATATGTATAATCTAAAAAATAAAATGAATGAATATAACAAAATAGAAATAGATTCACAGATACAGTGATCAAACTAGTGATTACCAATGGGGTGAGGGAAGGGAAGAGGAGCAAGTCAGGAGTAGGGGATTGAGAGGTACAAACTACTATGTACAAAATAAATAAACTATAGGGATATAAGGGCTTCCCCAGTGGCTCAGATGGTTAAAGATTCTGCCTGCAGTGCAAGAGACCCAGGTTCTATCCCTGGGTTGGGAAGATCCTCTAGAGAAGGGCCTGGCAATCCACTCCATAGGGTTGCAAAGAGTCAGACACAGCTGAGCAACTCACACTTTCACTTCACTTTCACTGTACAGCACAGGGCATATAGTCAATATTTTGCAATCAAAACAGTATGGTACTGGCACAAAAACAGAAATATAGTTGAATGGGACAGGATAGAAAGCCCAGTTATAAACCCACAAATCTACAGTTATGAAACTACGACAAAGGAAGCAAGAATATCCAATAGAGAATAGTCTTTCAATAACTGGTCCTGGGAAAACTGGACAGCTACATGTAAAAGAAAGAAAACATCCTCTAACACCATACAGAAACATTAACTCAAAATAGATTAAATACTTAAATGTAAGATCACATCTATAAAACTCCTAGAGGAAAACATAGACAGGACACTCTTTGATATAAATTGCAGCAATATCTTTTTGGATCCACCTCCTAGAGCAATGAATAAAAACAAAAATAAACAAATGGGACCTAATTAAACTTAAAAACTTTTCTTTTTGCATAGCAAATAAACAAAATTAAAAGACAGCCTACAGAATGGGAGAAAATATTTGCAAAGGATGCAACCAACAAGGGATTAATCTCCAAAATCTGTTAATAAAAATAGCCAGTGCAGCTCAAAACAAACAAACAAACCACCAAGCAATGCAATAAAAAATTGGCAGAAGATCTAAATATACATTTCTCCAAAGAAGACATTCAGAAGAACAAAAAGCACATAAAAAGATGTTCAACATCACTAATTATCAGAGAAATACAAATCAAAACTACAATGAGGTATCACCTCAAACCAGTCAGAAAGGCCATCATCAAAAAGTCTACAAATAATAAATGCTGAAGAGGCTGTACAGAAAAGGGAACCCTTTTGCGCTGTTGGCTTGGGTTGTAAATTGTTACAACTACTGTGGAAAACAGTATAGAGATTCATCAAAAAAACTAGAAATAGCATTACCATATGATCCAGCAATTATACTTCTGGGAATATATACAAAGGAAATAAAAATATGATATTAAAGAGATATATGCATACCCACATTCATAACAGCATGATATCTACAATAGCTAAGACATGGGAACAACTTAAGTATCCATCAGTGGATGAATAAAGAACTTGTGAAATATATATATATATATACACACATACATACACACTATTCTACTGTGTGTGTATATATATGTACATATAGACACACATACACACACACACACACACACACACACACACATGCAAGAATAGTACTCAGACATAAAAAGAAGAAAATCCTGCCGTTTGTGACAACATGATGGGTATTATGCTAAGTGAAACAGGTCACACAAAGACAAACAATGATCTCACATGTGGAGTTTAAAAAAAGAAGAAGGAAAAAAAAAACCCCAAACTCATAGAAAAGGAGAATAAATTTGTAGTTATCAGAGGCAGAAGATAGCGGATGAAAGAAGTGGATGAAGGAGGTCAAAAGTTTCACACTTCCAGTTATAAGTACTGGGAATGCAATGTACAACATGATGACTATAGTTAACACTGCTATATGATATATTTGAAAGCTGTTCAGAGCATAGATCCTAAGAATTCTCAGCAAAGGTAAACAAACATTTTTTTTCTTTTTCCTTTTTCTTTTTTTCCCTTAGTTTCCTTTGTGTATGTGTGTCTATATGAAATGATGGATGTTAACTAAACATTTTTTTCTTTTTTGCCACATCACGTGGCATGTGGGATCATAGGTCACTGACGAGGGATTGAACCTGCGCCCCCTGCCTTGGAAGCACGGAGTCTTAAAAAAAGGGGAAGTCCCCTTAACTAAACTTCTTGTAGTAATTTTTTCACAATACAGACAAGTCTTTATGCTGTTTACCTTAAATGTATACAGTGCTATATGTCAATTATATCTCAACAAAACTGGAGGAGAAAAGATGTCATAGGAGTTGAGTGGTCAAGGGTATTTTCTAGTTCACCTACTCCAACCAACACATTTTACAGATGAGGACAATGAGTTTTAGTGTGAGTTCAAGGTTACAAGCTAATTAGAGGCCAAATTTAGGTTTCTGGATCCCAAATTCAGAGTTCTTATGATTACATTGCCATAAAACCTGTATTGTTAATCTTTCATGGGTCACATCAGAAACATGATCTGACTTCACACGCTAGATATTGAGTTTGAAATTAGGACAGGACAGAGTCGCCAGCTGTCAAAGTGAATCCTGAGGAGTGAGAACTGAATGCGTCAGGGGTGGCATGAGCAGGAGGTTGGAAGACTTTTAAATGTAAATGACGGCTGGGATTGTTGGGAGGAGGAGACAAGACCTAGCATCAAAGTCACAAGGAGAGTATTGGCAATGGTCAGTTTCCAAAAGATTGATTTGCCTGTAGGAAAGGAGTAAAAAAAAAAAAAAAAAAAAAGAATCCTCAAATATATTAGGTTTGTGTCCTTTATTCATCTGTTCTAGCATCTTTGTTGTCTGAGATGTCATAAGATGGAGATCTCTGAAGTTTTAGAATAAATAAACAAAATATACTATCAAAATCCCACAGCTTATAAGTGCCTTCCCCTCTTCACACAGAAATTGTAAATACAGGAAGGATTTCATTTTAAAGCACTCTAAGAAACTGTCCCTGGTTGTTATTACTATTATTCGTCTTCCCACTCCTCCTTCCTTGCCCATCCTCGTCTTTACTGACTTCTCTCTGAAATAAACGCATCACTATCTAGGCTTTGAAGTTGAAGCTGTTTATTGTAATTTGATTCACAGTGTGCAAGCCCAGTTGTGTCTGACTCTTTTGACCCCATGGACTGTAGCCTGCCCATCAACGGGAGTCCCCAGGCAAGAATACTGGAGTGGGTTGCCCCTTCCCACTCCAGAGGATCTTCCTGACCCAGGGACCGAACCTGGGTCTCCTGCATTGTCAGGTAGAGTCTACCAACTGAGGCACCTGGGAAGACTTAACTGTCATATTATTATAACTATGAAGGAACTTCTCTGAAAGGACTACTCCCACAGAGATGTACCCAGACTTTAACAGCCCAAAGAAATGTCTTCAAGTGTTATTTGTTTGGAAGTTAATTCCTGCTCTTTATACACAACCATGATCCGCCTGTTTTATGATGTCTGGTAACTGAAACAGGCTATAGAAATAAATAATTATGTGACCATATCAACCTGTTACATGGTTGTAAGTCAGTCTCCATTTTCAAATACACACATGCACACACACTTTCAAGCTGGGAGTCCTCACTTTGCAGGTTGTAAAACACTGAATCATTTATTTAAAGGGAGAAATGTGATTTTGTAATTGTAAAGACTAATGAAATTGTAAGTAGTTGATGAATTTATCGATTATCTCAAGGTCTGACAATCTTATTAAACTGCTTTCTAGATTCAATTTGAACTCTCATCCTCTGAAAATAATAAGCCACTTTGGGGAACATGGTAATGTATAGAGTCATTAAGCTTCTCAGTAAAGATTGGATTTTTCTGTAAGATTTTTCTGTATGAGTGTGAGAATTAAGTTAGAACAATTTCAGAGGGATTAAGTTCACAGAAAGGAATCCATTCCAAGCAATAATTTGGAAAGTTGTATTTGGACCTTAATTAGAGCTGTAAGCCCTTAGAACTTACCTGAGCCTATGGAGTTCCTTTATGTGAATTCAGTAGGCTGGAAAAAAATTTAACAATGATTCTTTAATTTCACAGTCAACCCTAGAAGTGAAGGACAGGGAAGCCTGGCATGCTGCAGTCAGTGGGGTCACAAAGAGTTGGATACAACTTAGCAACTGAACAATAACCATAGAAAAACTAAGCTACACTTCCCAACTTCTCTAGTTTTATGAGAAAAATAGCAAGTGCTCAGAACAATTTCCCCTCAAGTGTTCTGCCACAGGACTGGTTCTTAAATCTGGGTAACCTCCAAATCTCCTGGAGGGCTGGGTGCAAGTCCCAGAATTTCTGATTTAGTAGCTCTGGGTGGGGCCCAGGAATTTACGTTTCTACCAACTACCCAAGTGATACTTATTTCCAGGGACCACACTTTAAGAACTAAATATTCGTGTATATATATGTGTGTATACACACACACACACATATACTTTCATTATATGACACATATGTGATATTATACACATATATACATGTATGGGCTTCCCTTGTAGCTCAGTTGGTAAAGAATCTGCCTGCAGTGCAGGAGACCTGGGTTCGATCCCTGGGTTGGGAAAATCCCCTGGAGAAGCAAATGGCAACCCACTCCAGTATCCTTGCCTGGAAAATCTCATGGACAGAGGAGCCTGGTGGGCTGCAGTCCATGGGGTCTCAAAGAGTTGGGCACGACTGACTGACTAACACTTACTTATACTTACTTACGTACATGTATAGAGAGAGAGGGGGAGAGAGAGAGAGAGTGAAAGATAAGGTAAATGTAGCAAGTATTAATTGGTGAATCTGGGTAAAAAGTATTCGTGAATTCTTTACCTTTAATGCAACTTTTCTCTAAGTTTGAAATTATTTCAAAATAAAAATTAAAATATTATACCATGGGGCTTCCCTGGGGGCTCAGTGGTAAAGAATCCACCTGCCTGCCAAGGCAGGAGATACAGGTTCGATTCCTGATCTGGGAAGATCCCATAAGCTATGGGTCAACAAAGCCCAGGTGCCCCAACTACTGAACTTACATTCTAGAACCTGGGAGCCACAACTACTAAGCCCATGTGCCACAGCTACTGAAGCTCACATGCCCTAGAGCCTGTGCCCTGCAACAAGAGAAGCCGTCGGGATAAGAAGCCTGAGCACCGCAACTAGAGAGCAACCCCCACTCACTGCAACCAGACCTTCCAACTCAAATACTTTACTCTCTAACTTCCATCTGTTTCTTCAGAGGAATGAACGTATTTGACACTTAATTATGTAACGTTTTACTCATCATAATCCTTCCCACCCTCCTTTATCTTCTGACAGTTCTGCATGGAAGCCATTATTCATCTAGTTTTGTTCATGAGCAAATTATAAATCTTCATTGCCCAAGGGTTTTGAGAGAGACAAGGTCAGGGCCAAGATTTAAAAGAAGCAAACCTTGTCTCTGGTACCCAGATTGAATAAGAGACTAGTTTTAACAATTGTTCCAACTCTAGTGCTGTAATCCATGCTGATATTCTTTGATTTGTAGTTTTTGTTTGTTTAATCCTAATCATCCAAAAACTGGGTTTCTAAAGCCAATAGCCATGTAGGGTGAACCAGTCACAAAAAAATGGGGATAGTTTTATTTATTAGGCTGCAGAGAAGTTGTTGGAAAGCCTGAAGCAAAAGCAGATGGTTCTTTTTTTTTTTTTTTTCCTGGTGAATTTGGGATACTTTCTGATAAGAAATTACAGATCATTATTTTCCAAGTTATAGCTTTAGTCAGACAGATGGCACAAGACAAAGAACAAGAATTCTAGAGAGTTTCCATGGCGATTGCAGGAGAGTCGTGGCCTGTTTGCAATGATGTGTATTGCAGCATCTAGGGTGAAGGTAAAACCCCATGGGATTCATTCCACAACACCCATGGATTTGAAGCTATTCAAAGGGTATTTGTTGAGCCTCCATTGTCTCCAAAAACAGTCTCCTATTTATAGGGGGGAAGGGAGAGAAATGTCAAAGACAACACTTTATTGGTTTTTCCCTCTAGAAGTACACAATATTGAGTGACATACATATGGATAAGAGCATTAATGAAATCAGTGAATTTGTCATTAATATAGCATTTTCTTTAAACAGGTGCTGTCTACATAAGAAGTGACAAGGGTACAATCCTTGTAACCTGGGTTAACAGCAGCGTCTTTATTTGTCCACTATGTCTGACGCATTGAAGCCCTATGACTAAGAGTCTGAGTTCTGAGCCAGACTGCCCATTTCGTTTCCAAGCATTGCCATTTCTTAGTTGATCGACCCTCCATACATTATTTAAGTTTGCTGATTCTCAGTTTCCTCATCTATAAAAATAGGAATAATAATGGTGTGTAACTCAAAGAGTTGTTAAAAGGATGCCATGAGTTAAGGCACGGAAAGTGTTTGGAACAGGTAGGTGTTCCATACACGTTAGCTGTTAGCAAGAAGTACAAGCCCTCAATGCAACTTTATTCACTAGTTTTCAAAAGACCAAGCTCATCTGATCTGAAGTAGAGAAAGAACAGAGTGGTTAAGAGGACACTATTATCTGGCTCTGTAACCTTTGGAAGCAGCTTCATGTCTCTAATCCTCATTTTTTTCCTTTGGAAAATAGAGAACGTTGCAGTCACCTGTTGTGGTCACCGTGCGGGAATGAAATGAACCCCTCACTCCAAATTTGGTTTGGATGTGGAGACCAAGGATGTCATACAGACACATGAAGAGGGTCTGAGAAGAGTTATGACTCACATGAGGAGGTCTTCTGGGGGACTCTAAGGTGGTCCCCCAAGCAAGTCCAAGAACAGTTTAGGGGAACAAGAGGGGACATTGGCTTTGCCGTTTTATAATGAGGGGGTGGGGCTGGGGTAAGTGTTTCCACTTACAGTGGGTTTACATGGTTTTAATTTCGCAGCAGCACCAAAGTAGGGAGCACTTGTGTTTTGTTTGTTTAATAAGCTTGCCAAGATGCAGGGTAAAAGGGCAAAGTGGGGCCTGACAGCTGTCAGCAGTGAAGCAACAAAAATGGGGTCAGGGACTTCCCTAGTGGTGCAATGATTAAGAATCCATCTTGCAATGTAGAGGACATGGGTTCAATCTCCGGCCAGGGAACTAAGATCTCACATGCCCCAGGGCAACTAAGCCCATAAGCTGCAATGGAGGATCCCATCAGCTGCAACAGAGACCTGATGCAGCCAAAATGAATAAATAAATACTGTCTTAAAATGGGGTCAGATTCTTTATTAGACCACCTCAGAGGATTGTTATAAAGATTACATGATATTATGCACAAACAGACTTAAACTCAGTGGCTAGCAAATAGTGAACACTCAATAAATGTTACCCTTTTTAAATAAAAATATTTTCTTCTTAAAAAAAATCCCTCAATTTTTAAAACTTGTCAGAAAATGCAAGAAGCAACACCTGCTTTCTTCTTATTCTATTTGTTTATACTTATATGCATTTAAAAAATAAAAAACTTCAACATCATCTCTACATACGAAAAAATAATTACTTGCAGTCTCCAAGAGCAGAAAGACTGTGTTCTAAGAATTCTGTTCTAAGTTGTCACTTGGAACACTTTTCCCATAGAAACAATGTTATAAATAGAGTTAAGTCCCCGGGGGATGCTCAAATTCTTCCTAAACTCTAACTAAAATAGTCCTTGATAGAGCAGCGGACTCTTAGTCCTAGAACAGCCCATGGGTCTCTCAGAATCCCAAGCTCTCCCAGGTCAAAGTGACCCCAGGTGACCTAAGATTTTTGGAATTTAGATTTGGAGGAATTGGCTGAATGGGAGCTGAATAGCATAGTTTGACTGATGGGGGCCTGTGTGCAATTATCAAAGCACTTCCTGACAATCTCTAAATCAAACCCTGATGGGAGTGGCTTTGGGGGCCTCAAGGCTGGAGGGGGTAGTGCTTACCTGGAAGGGTAAGGATGCTCCAACTCTCGGCCATCCTAGAGAGGGGTTTGTCCAGGGACAGGATGCTCCAGGAGTGGAACATAGCCTGGGGGAGGGGAAAACAGGGTTCTATTTTCTGGAGGCAGATTCTGAGGTGTGGGAGGCCTGGAGTGAGTGGTGGAGCAGAACTGTCTCCGGTCACGCGGAAAAGGCCAGGACCAAGCCCCAAGCCAGTCTTGGAGGGTGTGTGCGTCTGCATTCTCTCTCATCTATACTAATGGTTCTTCTGGGCTGTGGGGAGTTGCAGGGGCAACATTGGATAGCAGCAGCAATGTGAAGGAAGACAATCTGGATATAAGATGAAAAACTTCAGAAGAAAGGGCAGTCTAGGATCTCTCAGGGGGCAGAAGATAGCCTGGCAGATTAAAAGAAAATAGGATCAGCTCCCTCCATAAACACACTATGTGTCAGAGACCACACCAAGCATTTTATCTGTATGAACACACTCCTCGTCACTCTCCGATGCTACCATCCCATTTCATAGATGGAGAAAATGAGACACGAGGAAATTAAATACCTTGTTTAATGATCAGATAGCTAGTGAGGGGCAGTGCCAGAAATTGAACCTCAGTGGCTTGGCTACTGAGGCTGGGCCCTTAAGTGCTATGCTTTCTTCCCTCTCACACAAAAGCATCCACCTGGTGAATCCCAAAAAGACAAAGAGAGGTATATGTGGCAAAAGGCCAGATCTCCTGCTAGGAAACAAGATGGGGGCTGGGACAACTGTGAGGCAAAGTGCCTTCCTGTTCTGGAATGATTAGGACAAGCAGGCTACATGCCTCACTCACATTCTGAAGTTAGTTCTCCTTTAAATACAGATGTGTCAGTTGTTGTGATGGATGCCAGACATACATGAACAAGCAAGATTTGGCGCCTGCCCTCAAGATCTTCTCACAGTCTTGTGAGCAAAACAAAGAAGCAGAAGTCTACAAACGATAAATGCTGGAGAGGGTGTGGAGAAAAGGGAACCCTCTTACACTGTTGGTGGGAGTGCAAACTAGTACAGCCGCTGTGGAAAACAGTGTGGAGATTCCTTAAAAAACTGGAAATAGAACTGCCATGTGACCCAGCAATCCCGCTGCTGGGCATACACACTGAGGAAACCAGATCTGAAAGAGACACATGTACCCCAACGTTCATCGCAGCACTGTTTATAATAGCCAGGACATGGAAGCAACCTAGATGCCCACCAGCAGACGAATGGATAAGAAAGCTATAGTACATATACACAATGGAATATTACTCAGCCATTAAAAAGAATACATTTGAATCAGTTCTGAGATGGATGAAACTGGAGCCCATTATACAGAGTGAAGTCAGCCAGAAAGATAAAGACCATTACAGTATACTAATGCATACATATGGAATTTAGACAGATGGTAACGATAACCCTATATGCAAGACAGAAAAAGAGACACAGATGTATAGAACAGACTTTTGGACTCTATGGGAGAAGGTGAGGGTGGGATGATCTGAGAGAATAGCATGGAAACATGTATATTATCCAGTGTGAAACAGATCGCCAGTCCAGGTTGGATGCATGAGACAAGTGCTCGGGGCTGGTGCACTGGGAAGACCCAGAGGGATGGGATGGGGAGGGAGGCGGGAGGGGGGATCGGCATGGGGAATACATGTAAATCCATGGCTGATTCATGTCAATGTATGGTAAAAACCACAACAATATTGTAAAGTAATTAGCCTCCAATTAATAAAAATAAAGGGGAAAAAAAAACAAAGAAGCAACTGAATGAGCTGTAAGGGGTATCTGCCCAGCCAGAAACGGGACCTAGCCTTGACTCCATAGGGATATATTACACTCTAACTGGGCTTCCCAGGGGGTGCAGTGATGAAGAATCCACCTGCTAATGCAGGAGATGCAGATTCCATCCCTGAGATGGGAAGATGCCCTGAAGAAGGAAATGGCAACCCACTCCAGTACTCTTGCCCAGGAAATACCACGGGCAAGGGGAGCCTGGCAGGTGGCAGTCCACGGGGTCACAGAGTCAGACACGACTGAGCACTGACCCCCCCTATCTAGTTATCCCTGCAGCTCTCTCCCCCTCTGCCTGGTGGACACTGAGCATCCATAGGGCCCATTGAAACCCATCCCTATGTCTCCTGACCTAGCGAAAGTCCACAGTAAAATCCTGGTTTCCCCTCTCATAACAACTCTCAGCATCTGAGCTCTATTTGTCCAGGATCTCTCTTCCCACTGAGGGTAATCGCCTTGTCTGTCTTGTTTGCTGGAGTATCCTTAGCACCCAGGACAGTGTAGACGCTTCACAATCAGTCATCAACAGTTAGACTAGCATCATTTATTTATTTAGTAAAAGCAAATTCCATGAGTGGAAGGTATGAGAACAATGAGAACCCCTTGATAAAGTTAAAAATTTCTGAAAAGCCTGTTTGATGCCTAGGAGTTCACTTGCTCTACAGACACTTTGAGCTGATATTTCTAGATTTGTATTATGGACATTTTTACACAAGAATATGGATGTCTGTTTAACTTGTAAGGGTTATTTTTCAAGTAATCACCATCTGGCTGGAATTTATAGCCAAACTCTTATGAATTGCACAGTGTTATTTTTTTATAAAGTCATTATGGAGAGAATTTATAGAAGAGTTCATTATTACTGTTCTTCTGACAACATGCCATGAGATAAAAACATTTGATGCTCATTCTTTTAAAACATTTCCTTTTCATTCTTTTTTAACATTTCCTTTACTTATTATTCATATAAACACACCACCAAAACCTCTTGTGATTCTATTAAATGCAATCATATTATTTAGTCTTTTGTAATCAGTAATAATGTGCCGGCCTCCATGTTAGTAACTGAGTTGAAATGCTACTTTCCAGACCATAAGATCTGGCCTTACTCCTAAAGTTTGTGCTCCCAGGATGATGGTCTAAAAAAGGCTGAGTCTTGGAAAAGTGAGACTTGGGATAAACATAGAAACTACTTCTTCCAGCCATTTGCAAGGTCTAAGTGAGCTACTGGGAGACAATGCCTGGCACATGGTGGGCAATCATTAGTTGCTATTATCAGTCATTAAGTAGCTATTATTAACATTCTCTCCAGAGCCAATTGCTATCTGCTCCATGATTGCAGAGTTTTTTGTCTATTTACAACAAAATCATAAGTGCCACTTAGACTAATATCTGGCACAGAACAGGGATTTAATATTTATTGAATATTACTTAATGCAACTTTAAGCCAACCTTACCTACTCATGTACCAGGCAGTTGATGGATACCAGGACTATCCTCATCTCAATTCTTTCCCTTGATCCCATTTAAGTTCAGTTCTGCCCAACTCCTGGCCCCTGACTGTCTCCAGTTTTCATCCCCATTCCTCCCTTCTGGACTTTCACACTTACCCTGATTTCCTTGGATTGACCAAGGCACTCTATAACGAGTGTTTCCCTTTGGCTCTTCTCTGCCTGGTTGTCTGAGGGAGAAAATTCTGACCCACTTTTCATCTTGATAACAAACTCTACTGCCAGCCTCACCGATTGTTTTTTCAATTATTTATCGTCTGTGTAGCACACCTCTGGAGAAGGGAACGGCAATCCACTGCAGTATTCTTGTCTGGAGAACCCTATGGACAGAGAAGCCTGTGGGCTACAGTCCATGGGGTCACAAAGAGTCGGACACGACTGAGCAACTAACACATCAACACACATGTAGCACACAGTATTCCAGGCCCTGGAGAAACAGTGGTGAAGGAGAAAGGCAGGTTCCCTTGTCTTTGTGATGACAGGCTAAAATCATCATGATCTCTGTTCTTTTTATTATATGGAGGTGCAGAGAGACAGGGTGAGAGTTTCATGTAATGGATAGGCTGTAGATTCATGAAGGGTGAGAACCATGGCTAAACTGATGAGATGCCCAGCTCTGGCCTCTTTGAAACATCCTCACCAAAGAAAGTGCGGGCAAAGGTCATCTGCCGTTTCAATAAACAAAGGATGTTGCCCACCATCAAGCCATCAGCCACTGCAGCCACCACTGATGGTGTGCACTGAGGGGAATTCAGGTTGGAGAAAGAGAGGACACTGGCCTAGATGGTTCAGATGCATATCCAAGGAAAGACTTCAATGACCCCAGACTCTTGCATCTTCCCATACACAGACAAGCTCTAAAATCACTAACTTCAGATGTCTGCTTCTGTGATTAGCAGTAATCTTTTGATGTTTGACTATATGGTTTCGTTTTTCTCCCAGCAAAAACTATATATCCTGGCTCCTCCCTAGCCTCTTTGGAGCAGTTCCTTGGAGTTATTTGAGAGGTCATCTCCTAGGCTAAACTTCTCAGAAAGTCCCTGAATAAAACTTAATTTGAATCATTTAGGTTGTACATTTTTCTTCAGTTGACAGTATATTCCTTTAGAATCCTTGTATCTTAAAGATCACGGAATATGTTCCTTTACTTTCAATCCTGAGGACTTAATTGTTGCTGACTACCAAAAAAGCTCACACTTGAGAGCCCAGGTAAACTTTACTTCAGTCTGCCATGACCAACACCTCACACACCAGCCTTTAACCTCCAAAATTACAAGGCGGGTTGTTGAAAGATAATTCCTGCTGAAACTCCATGACAGCACTAAAATATGCTCCATGAGCTCTTTTAAAAGTTTCGGCTCTGCACACAGATTCCACTTTGTGTTTCCAGACACTTGGTTGTTTGAGAAGATGCCAAAGTTTTACCTCATCATCGTTATGTGAGTGAAATACGTGCTCTAAAAGTCCCTGGACTTTCCTTAATAAGCTTAGTACTTAGTAAATGATTATTGAAGCAGTCTCCACAACGTGACTACCATTCTCAGTTTCGTGGCGGCGGGGGGTGGGGGGGGGGGCTGCTGCAGGGAAAGCGTGTTGAAAATAAAATACTTCAAAAGCTATAAGTTCCTTACAGTCATAAACACAATTTGAATGTTAAAAAAGGTAAATCGCATGCTGATAACAATAAATGATGGTAAAATTTCCCCCACACTCTGCAATTTTACAGAATAGTATGAAACTAGGTAAGGCTTTTACCAATACATCAGTGTTTAAAACTTAGATGTCCCTGGTTGTCATTGCTTTATCAGCCTGTCTTTCCATAGGAGACACACAAGAACCAAATGGAAATCTTCTCTAAATGTCACACATTTGCATAGTAATAATGCTGGCTATCACTTCTGTGATTGCTTACTGTGTCCCAGGTGCTTCTTTTTATGTCCTTGACACAGGTTAACACATTTAATCCTCACAGCTGCCTTGGGAGGTAGGTGTTATCCGGGAGAAACTGAGGCACAGGGCTGGCCAGAACCATTATGCAAGGCCACATGCTGTGCTGCGCTTTGTCATTCTGTCACTCTTTGCGACCCCATGGAATGTAGCCCACCAGGCTCCTCTGTTCATGGGATTTTCCAGGCAAGAATGCTGGAGTGGGTAGCCATTCCCTTCTCCAGGGGACCTTTCTGACCCAGGAATCAAACTTAGATCTCCTGCACTGCAGGCAGATTCTTTACTGTCTGAGCCACCGGAGAAGCCCATGCAAAGTCATACCTGCATGAGATTTGCTATAGTCAATATACATTGGCTACTAGGTACAGAATTTTTTTTAATTTGAAGTTTTTTTAGACTTCAGTTTATTTCCAAAGGAAACTTCATGTCTCTAACTGTAGATGGAAAAATCAGTATCACTTGCCATAAATAGGAGGTAACTATGAAAACAGATAGAATGAGTGCAAAACAATGTTATTAACTTTCAGCTTGATTCTCTTGCCTGCCAAGATCAGAGATTTGCTTTCTCTTTATTAAGGAGGAGCAGGGGAGGCAAGAAGCAGGTGTTACCAAGGTGTTAAAAATACATGAAAACCAAAACATAAGGCAAAAAAAAAAAAGTAAATTTTAAAGTATGTATTAATGCCACCATAAAACTTGACTTTCTCCTTAACGTAACTGCAACAGCTGCAAGACTCTCAAACTTCATTCTCTTATTATGTGCTCTGGATTCCAAACCTGATATTGTCCCTTCTTTGCCCTGTGTTATCTGACTGCCCTGAGCCCCAAGTTTCTATCTGAAAATGAGAACAACCTCAGAGGTGCAGACATCACATACATACCAAGCCAGGCACACAGTAGGTACTCAAAAAAAACACTGTGTTCAGTGGTCACTTCTTGAAAAGACATGCCACCTTATTTCTCGTCTTGAAATGAAGCACAGGTTGGGCTGTCTCCTGTCCTGTGTCAACAGAACAGGGGCGGGCTAAGGGTCACATTTCACATTCAGCAGAGGCAGGGTAAAGAAGCTGGGAGGGCTTCTGATCTGAGGAATCTGCTCATCTGCTAGGGGTCCCAAATAGATGGTAAGGAGAGACAGGAAAGTTCAATCATAAACGTCTTAGAACTGTTGGAAAGCAAGGGAGATTCACAGATCCACTCCTTCCCAGGTCATGGGTCAGGACACAGAGCCTTCGGGCTGCAGGACCCTTCCCTGTGACCCCCAGGCAACAAGAGGCAGCCAGACTCTCAGGCCCCTCTGAGCACTGTGCTCTTCCCACTGATGTCCCATTGGCCTCCTTCTCCTGAGCTGATCAGGGGCTCCACGCCCTGAAGACCCATATTTCCAGAGTCTAGACCCCAGGATCTTAGTTTCCAAAATGATCATTGCTTCCAATGCTATCTAGTAATTTGCTACAACATTTGTAGCCTTTCTGAGAAAACATTGCAGTCTTTCTCAAGGAAGCCAAGCCTTTTTTTACTTTCTTGCCAAATCCTGATTACATTAATTTTCAAAAGATAAAACAAACTAAATCCACAGCACAGGGAAATAGTTCCATTTGGGTCTTTGGTCTGTTTCAAGACAATTCTGATTCCCTCAAGATAGCATTTGCTGAGTCACATGCCGTGGAACACAGCCTAGTCTTACAGCTCCCATTCCAAAGGAGAAAGACAGTGAGGGAAAACAAAAGGGGAGAAGGAGGGACAGACAGGTTACAAACCCAGCACTGAGTGGTGCAACCAAGTTCCAGAAAAATCAGTAAAAGGAAGCCCCCAACCTTCTCTCAGAAAGGCTGGGTGTTGGGTGTCCATGGTTTAGGGGAGAAAACAGAGGAGAATTTAGTCCCAGGAAAAACATCATGAAGTGGTGCTGACTGTGATTTATGGATCGAGCATTAAATTCCACGCCCATACTCACTCCTAGAACTCCTCAAGATTTGCATCCCTTGGGGGCCTAGTTTTTTTTGTACAAGGGTAGCAAAGAAAAGCCCACAAGGGCCAGTCGGGAAAGTAAATGAGACACTGGCCAGAGGGGACAGCGACCAGAAGGGCGTCTCACCCATCTCTCTTTAAAATGGCAGCTGAAGGCATTATTCACAAAAGTCAGGACACAGATGCAACCTAAATGTCCACTGACAGAGGAAAGGATAAAGAAGATGTGGGGGTGTGTGTGTGTGTGTGTGTATAAAGGAATATTACTCAGCCATAAAATAGAAGAAAATATTGCCCTTTGCAGCAACATGAATGGACCTAGAAATTATAAACTAAGTGAAGTCACCTTCTTTAGAAGGAAAATAAAATAATACAAATGAACTTAGATATTGAAACAAAAGAAACAGACTCACAGACATAGATAACAAATATATGATTACCAAAGGTGAAATGTGCTGAGAGGGATAAATTAGGAGTTTGGGATTAGCAGATACAAACTACTATATATAAGATAGAGAAACAACAAGGTCCTATGGTATAGCACAGGAATCTATATTCAATATCCCATAATAAACCATAATGAAAAATATTTTTAAAATGTGTATAACCACTTTCTTGTACCTCAGAAACTAACACAACATTTGAAATCAACTATATTTTCTAAAAAAGGCAGCTGAGGTGCAGCTCTTGGATTGTTATCATGCAGGACCAGGGATGCAGAATCGCCAGATGCATAGGTTAGGAAGCTATCATCTACTCTACATTCAGTTTTGATAATGAGGCCTTTCTCTTTTGTCAACTGCCTTCCTAGTAGGTTCTGCCAGCAGGGGGCACTAGAGGGAGCCTGGATGGCAGGATAGAGGGGGGCAAGTCCCTCGGGCCTGTTGGCTTGCTGGAACCACCAGCCTCACCCCAGCAGCAACATCTGCTTCCAGATGCCAGCTTCCTTTCCCACTCTCAGAACCAGCCCGTGTTCTCACAAAGGAACCAGCAGCTGCCCTGGGGGCACCCCCTCAGGTCCACAGACCCCACTTCTCTGAGCCTCTGGGTTTTGATAGCCCTGTTTGTTCCCTTCATTCCACCAAACCCAGGAGCAGTGGCTCCTCCCTGCAGTTACCACACGTGGTTACCACAATGCCCCCCATTTTTACTTTTCAGCCTCCCCAATACTTATTTAATGAATCCTCTACATTAAACCTCTGTTGAAATACCCAGTATGGGTTGTGTTTACCTGACTGAACTCTGATTGATCTACCAGTTCTTTTGACGTTAGGAGAAGTGGAGTATGTAGATTATTTTATGGAATTATTCAGTTTTTAAAATATTGTGAAATGAAAAACAGATATCTAAAGACCAAATTCAGCCTTGGAGTAGATTCAGCCCTCTCAAGATGAGGGCTGCTGCGTTCCTCGCCAGCTGCTGGGACCATCAGCTCTGGGTGGCTCACTGCTGTCCCCTCCCTCACAACTTCCCTCTGCTGGAGGGAACTCCCTGACCTGGTCCAAGAGCAAGCCCCTTCCCAAGGACAGGCTGTGGCCAATGGCCAGCTGATACAGGGAAACAAAGACCTGACCTCAAGCTTCCTTCTGGAACACCTCTGGGGGGCCATCCAGCTTCAGAGACCCCTGCAGGACTGGCTAAGGCCTCTGGGCTGCAACCCCATCATGGGTCAACTTCTTGCCTTGCCCAGTTCTGCCTTTCTCACTTCCTTCCTGGTAGGGCTCCCTAGAGAGCTCCCCAGTGACCCTGCAGGCAGCTCTCTATCAGGAGACTGTTTCCAGGAAACCCAAACCAAGCCAAAGCTGCATCAGTTTGGTGTGCGGAGCGCTGCACTCACAGAAAGCATGTGAAGAAAGAGAAACACTTCATTTCACCAAGACACATTCCACTGGAAAGAGGGCAAAGTAAAGACAGAGACAGCAATTGGGAGAGAATATAGAGTGGAGCTGTGGTGAACAGTCCCCAGAAGCAAAATGGTCATTAAGACTTCCCTGGAGCTTCTCTGGGAACCGTGGCAGACACCATTCCCCAAAGCCAAGAAGATCCAGCGGCCACCTCGGCCTTTTCCGTCTCCAAGTGGATGGAACAGGGGAAGCACTGCCAGGGACATTGTCTCAATGCAACTTGAACTTGCCCCACCACAGAAGTCTCCCTGTGGCCTCATGGGGAACCAATGACTACTCTGCATTTGCATCTGGACAGCAGCTTGGAAAGGTAGGAGCAGGTCCGAGCTCCCTCCCCGTGGGACAGCGCTGGGGCTTCAAGTGATGGAGATGCCAGCACAGTCCCCACCGCTGTGCAGGCTTTTCACCCACAGCAGGAAGGAGTCTCACTTCCACCCTCCCCTGCACTGCTTGGCGCAGGACGGAAGATGTCCCTGAGCAAGGTGTGGCCTTCATAGATTCTTCAGAACCCAGTACATGCACCTCCGGGCCTGGCGCACGATAGCTTTCCTGGGAACATGAAATGGCTTTTTGTTGTTGTTTTTATTAAAGAATAACACGTCCCTTTCCTGGCTAACCCCCTTCTGTAGCTCACCCATGTCCATCTGATCAGCAGGCTGGTCAGAATCACGTCAAAGGAGAGAAGTGGGGAGGCAGGGGTCAACCACGCTGTAATATTTAACTATATTACTTAAAGTCACTGGAGAAAACTCATTTTAATTTTCAACTTCAAAGAGAGGCCAAAGGAATTACTGTAGTATCTTGTCGCGCCTCAGGCACGTATCCCTCGGGACATCCTGACGTGCACCATGTTGGAGGGCAGGAGAGGTGAGACAAGCGAGGCCTCTGTTATCAGGAGTTGGTGGTCTCGCTGGCTCCTCTCTGTAGGCCTGAGGTTGGCAGGGGAGCAGAAGAGACAGAAAAATGATAGGCAGTAGGAGGTAGAGGGGATCAGGCTACTTCAGCTGTCACTAAGTCACACCTCTGAATGTGTGTTCTGATCCTTAGAGAGACAGAGAAGTCAGAGGAGGATGAACCATTGTAGGCATCTGAGTAGCCAGAAACTTAATATCAAATGAGCAGCAGAATCAGAATCCGGGTGAACATGCTTCTGTTAGAAGCAGTCCAGTTGGAGCTGATAGCCCTTCTTTGGAATATTAAAGAAGTCCAAACTTCCCAGAATACATCACAAGGCAGTGTTGCACTTTCAGGCAATCAGATGTTTTTCTGAGGATGCAATATCGCAATTGACCATGGAAATTACTTAAAGAAATGTCTTAAACACAGTTGCTTCAGTCCACTCAAAAAGGAATGATCAAGCCACTGCTGTACACCAAACCCTGGGCGTGGCACTGTGGGTCAAAATTGCAGAGGCAAAACTTGATGGAACTTAGAGTTTCATGGGGAATACAGACCTTAGAACAAGTAAATAATTACAGTTGTGCTATGTGTCATGTTGGAAGGACTAAATCTTAATCGGGAGCCAAGCAAGGCAGGCCTTTCTAAGGAGGTGACAGCCTTCTGAGACTGCAGCAAATGAGGGAGGGTTGGATACATTAAGAGGTGAGGGGAGAAGAGAGCTCCTGGAAAGAAAAGCATTTCTGGAGGCCCAAACATCAGACAGTATGGTACCTATGAAATGCTAAGAGCAGTGCCAGATAAGAAGCAATGAGGGCCAGATGGGGCAGTTGGTTAGGGACCAGTTAAGGCTGACTTGTGGCTTTACCCTTCAATTTTAGTAGGAAAGTGACATGGTTAATAGATCCCTCTGTCTGCAGAGTGAGGAATGGATTAGAAAGGGCTAGGAGATGATGTGGAGAGGTGAGTTAGGAAGCAAATGCCCTTGTCCAGGAGGGAGATGATAGTGATTTGCACCAGGATGGTAGCATGTAAAGGACAGGGATGAAAGCTATAGAGCAATTATCCTTCAAATTAAAAATAAATAAATAAAAACAAAAGTACATAGGAATAAAATAAAACTTAGAGACCGAGAATGCAGAGTGTGAAGGGCAAGAATGCCCCCCAGGGTTCCAGTTTGTCTAGGTGGGTAGATGTCCGTGTCTGTTTCTGATGGAAGATACACAGGGGGAGGAGCTGGCAGTGGGGTGAGGATGAGGGAGGCCTGAAACTGATGATGGAGAGCTGAACTCTGTGAATTGCTCTGTGCTTTCTGAGTGGACAAGTCAAGCAGAGAGTTGAAGATATGGGCTTGGAACTGATACGGATAGACAAGTAAAGATAGAGGTTTGAGGGTCACAGAAATAAATGAGATCATGTATACCTTTGGTCCTTGCACTTTTTTGATGAGCATCTAAAATAAAGAAATCTGTTTTACATCATACACACGCACACAATTACCCTGAACAATTCTTACCTTTGCTATGTGTTATGTTCAGGGATTGTCTGTTCTTTCCCCCAAGCTGGTCAAAACGTCTATGTTGATTTAATGGCCTGACAGTGAGTTACTAGCCACAGTTTGAAAAGTCTAATTTAGAGAATGCACGATGGGATAAAAAGAGGGTCCAAAATAGAACCATGAGGAAATCCACTGGTTAGGGCTCAACTAGAGAAGGTTGGCGGAGAAGGCAATGGCACCCACTCCAGTACTCTTGCCTGGAAAATCCCATAGACAGAGGAGCCTGATAGGCTGCGGTCCATGGGGTCGCTAAGAGTCAGATACGACTGAGCGACTTCACTTTCACTTTCATGCATTGGAGAAGGAAATGGCAACCCACTCTGGTGTTCTTGCCTGGAGAATCCCAGGGATGGGGGAGCCTCGTGGGCTAACGTCTATGGGGTCGCACAGAGTCGCACATGCCTGAAGTGACTTAGCAGCAGCAGCAGCAGAGAAGATTGGTGCCTACAAAGAAGACAGATCCAATGGAGAGGTGGATGGAAAGGACCTAGTGGTCAGCGAGGTTTCTCCTTCCACTTTTAAGTTGAACACAGCAGCTTCAAAGACCACAACATTACTGTAATATCCAAAGCCAGGAAGTGCCAAGTCTCAACCTTGGGTCTCTTCATTAGGCCAAGTAGCCCTTCCCAAAAGCATCTACAAGACTTCCCTTATATCTCACTGGCCAAGATTCATCACACCACTAGGCCCAAGCCAGTCACTGCTAACAGGAGTAGAATGATCACAATTGGCTTCAGCTGCTTGATATATTCATCCCATGGAACCAAGGAGGGGTTACTCACCCTGAGCGCAAGGTATTGTAAACACCTGGCTATTAGGGAAAGCAGTCACCTAGCCTCTGCTGCTTAAAGAGGGGTCCAGGGACCAGCAACATCAGCATCATGCAGGAAGTTGCTAGAGCTGCAGAATTTCAAGCCCCACCCCAGACCTGTTGAATTAGAACATGCAGGATCTCAGGATCCTCCCGGGATTACATGGACTTGCAGTTTGAGAAGCACAGGACCCCCATGCTATCTGCTGTGTTGCCTTCCCCTGCTCTGCTCTTTGTCCGTTTCTTCCCTCACTTGTTTTGCTGTCACAAATCTCAGAGTGCCACACATGCTTTGCAAGGTGTTGCTTCATTTATCCTAGCAGGTCCTCTTTTCACTCTCTGCTTAAGGAGGCAGAGCAAGGCTTCAGAATAAACACAGCAAGCTTCCAGCTGTGCTCCGCCCACGACTTTAATACTGTTCCTTTAGATCATCCTGTTCTGACAAGGTGTGAAATCCTAGCCAAGGCTGATAACTTGGCTGCCAGAAAGTTCAGTCTTCTTTCACAGCCCTAGGCAGAATTGAGGGGTTTCATTTCCTTTTTAAAATTAAAAAAAAAAATTTTTTTTAGTATAGTCTCTTTTTACTGCAGGCTCTGCAGGGAGCATGAGGTAACCTTTGCCCTGAAGCTCCAGCAAATAATATCAAGTATTGGGACAGGTTCTCATTTAACAAGCTTTGTCCAGTGTTTCAGGCTCTGAAACTTTAAGAGACACATAGAGGACCTAAAAAAAAATTTCAGAGAAGAACAAATTTTGTTAAAGAACTGGAGAATTGAACCTAAGAGGAAATGGTAAAAGATTAACATTTGCTGGCTGAGGGAAGGAAGAAAGAGGAGTAATTAAACACAGAAAATCGGATGACTGAGGCTTCACCCAAACAACTTTACTTAGGAATTTTTATTCTTGCTTTCTTGCTGCTGTTGCTAAGTCGCTTCAGTCGTGTCCGACTCTGTGCGACCCCGTAGACGGCAGCCCACCAGTCTCTCCTGTCCCTGGGATTCTCCAGGCAAAAACACTAGAGTGGGTTGCCATGTCCTTCTCCAATGCATGAAAGTGAACAGTGAAAGTGAAGTCACTCAATCGTGTCCGACTCTTAGCGACCCCATGGACTGTAGCCCACCAGGCTTCTCCATCCATGGGATTTTCCAGGCAAGAGTACTGGAGTGGGGTGCCATTGCCTTCTCCCTTGCTTTCTTAAAAAAAAAAAAAAAAAAATCAGGTGTGGGACTCAGCATTTGACAAACTGTCGAAAGTTTAACATAAAATGTCTTCCTCAACTTCCTTCCTACTCATTCATTCATATTTATTGACCACCTGTTATGTACTGGGCCTTCTGCTCTGACAATCTTATTTTATTCTAGCTGGCATGAAAACATATCCTTCTAAGAATGGTAAACATGCCAAGATGCTCCTTTATTTGAGACAACATTTCTGATATAGTTCTGATAAAATGTAGCAACCCCAATATAAATGCACTGCTTCCTTAGGTGGCATTTACACTTCCATTGTTTGTGCAGAAATGGCTTTTCCAGTCTTTATTTCCTTGCTTATCTCACCTACCTACCTCTCCTATCCTGTTGGTCTACCCATTTTGCCTGAACATGCCAAACCCTTTCATGCAATTCCCTTAGATGGAATGCCTTTCTCCCTAAAAAATGTCCTTCAATGCTTTGAAATCCTTCAAGCTTATAAAGCTCATCTGTAGTCTTCTCTGCAAAGGCTTCTGTACCCTTGCCATTTAAAATTAGTAATTTTTTCCTCCGTGATCTTCTATTGTGATGCTTATACTAGTGTGGCACTAACCTTTCCTTTGCCTAATGATTGCTTGTTTGCATGTCTCACAGTAAGTTTTCTAAGAGCAAAGACCATGGCTTACTCTGTGTGTTCCCGGAAGCAACTAGGTGCATGCCTGGTGAGAGTTACTGCTACTCAGCAAATATTTCTGGCTATTTGAGTCTTCTGGATCTACAGCAGGTTCTCAATTCTTGGTCCCTTATGGTTGTGGGGACATGTGGCCAATTACCACCAATGAGTTGTAAGTAAAGTGATGTGTGACACATCTGGGCCAAAACTTAATCACCAATGCAAGACCCTTTAGGTCATCTTTCCTCTTGGCTATTCTGGCTGTTCATGCTCTAGAGAGTAGTTCCTCACTTCTCTGGGATGATGTCAGCTTATAACAGAGCCTCATCTGATCTACGATGACCATAGTGAGTGAACAAGAAATAAACTTCTGTTATTTAAAGTCACTGAGCTCTGGAGGTTGCTACAAAGTAAAGCCTATCCCATCCTGACTGATACACTTGTAAATGGTAGTACTGTGAGTCTAGAACTTTTGCAAAATCCATTAGAAGCAGCAATCAGTAATTATACCAATTGTAAATCAAGAAAAATCACCAGGTTTAAACTCAGCTGTCAGGAGAGGCATTGTGAGGTGTGTAGGATGTAGAGCTCATTAAGGTTTGCAAACTGGCTGTAAATGACCTTGGTCACTGATGCTCTCAGAACTCAGCCTTCTCTGACCTCAGTTAGAGCTTATATATTTACCTTGTGGTACTGTTGCAGTCATCAGAAATGGTAAATGAGTGGTACCTGGTACATGGTGGTACTCAACAAATTGTTCTCACAATTGTTTTAGGTGTATTGTCCACGTTGGACCATGGGATGTGAGAAACTACATATTTCAGTTTAAACCAGATACTGGGGCTTCTCTGGTGATCTAGTGGCTAAGACTCTGTGCTCCTAGTGCAGGGGGCCGAGATTCAATCCCTGATTACGGAACTAGATCCCGCATGCCACAACTAAAGATTCCACCTGCCACAACTAAGACCTGATGTAACCAAATCAACTAATTAAAAAATCCCACCAAGGTATTCACTGCTACCCCTCCATTCATCAGGAGCAAGTTGTTCCCAGCAATCTTCTTTCATTCAACTTTCAAAAAATAAATTTGGGTTCCTATTGATCTGTAAAAACCTGTGAAGCTACTACATGTGAAAAGATGATAATTTATGTATAAATGTAACTTCTCATTCAGAGAAGAACATTTTAATAAATGATTCAACTTTATGTGCTTGCTAGACACCAGTGACTCATATTAAATAAATGGATGCACTGAAAAAAGGGAAAGAGAGGGGACAAAAGACTCTGGATGAAAATGGGAATCATCAGCTTTTGAGGCTCCCAATTATACTCATAAAATTCAAAAAAATAATTCTGGGTTTGATGATAAAACTTCTGAATGTGTTGTCTTATGCCTTCTTGGTTTAATTTCCAACACTTGCTCAAGTATAGTGAACTATTCTTCCTAATACGCTTCAGTAAAGATTTCTAACAATCTGAATGTCACAATCCCAGGAGAGTTTACAGGTCCTACCATGGCATTTTCACAACTTGATTACACTCCTGGCCGTGAGGGGACATGACTTCAGTCTCAGCATAAACAGAGAATGACTCATCCTTCCGAGGCAGTGAATAGCAACTTGGGTAGATCAACACCATCTTTATACTTCTTACTACGCCTATAACTTAGAAACACATCCCCTCTGAAGCATTTTATACCTATTTGATAAGTGCTGACAGAAACATTGTTCTTCAGAGATAGGTTCTTGTTTCTAGGCATTAGTCAGAGGGAGGAAAATCTCTATTATATTTCCCAAACCAACTAAAAGGATCAACTCTTTTTTTTTTTTGGAGGTAAAATTGGTATATAACATTATGTTAGTATCAGGAGTACAACATAATAATCCAAGTGTTGTATACATTACAAAGTGATCAGCACGTAAGTCTAGTTGCCATTCATCACTATACAAGAGACCCCCTCACCATTTTACAGCCCCCCCCCCCACCTTCCCCTCTGATAACTACCAATCTGTTCTCTATCTGGGTGTTTGTTTTGTTTCTTTTTTTAGATTCCACATACAAGTGATATCACACAGTATTTATCTTTCCCTGCCTGATTTATTTCACTTAGCATGATACCCTCAAGTTCTATTCATGTTGTCATAAATGGCAAGATTTCCTTCTTTTTTCCTTTTCCCTTTTTATGGCTGAGTAATATTCCACAGTCTGTGTGCATATATCACATTTTTTAAATTCATTCATCCACCAGTGGTCACTTAGGCTGTTTCCCTACCTATAGTAATCAATACTACAGTGAGCCTAGGAATGCAGGTGTTTTTTTCAAATTAGTGGGGTTTTTTCCTTTGGATATATTCCCAGAAATGGAATAGCTGGATCATATGGTTGTTCTATTTTTAATTTTCTGAGGAATACCCATACTATTTTCCATAGTGGCTGCACAAAGATCAACTTGTGTAATAGCACAAAAATGGAAGACAGGGGAAGTAAAATAAAAACATAGGAGCGCACCTATTCCGTGTTCTCTGTTCCCAAATTAACCTCCCTCGCTGTGTTCTCTACCTGCTACCCTTTGTTCTCACCTGTTCAACTGAAAAAAAAAAAAAATCAGATTTAATTAGGAATGCTGATGAATTGCTACATGCCAGATATTTCATTTAGTCTTAAGGATCTAAAAAGCTGACACTTTTCTCTTTCCTCAAGGACCTTATGATTTAGTGGCAAAGAAATAGAAGAAAATTAGTGTACATACTTCAGTATGATGAACTATGAAGGCTCATTCATTCAGAATAACATTTTCAACGTGTGTTGTTGTTCTAGTGGGGGAAAAAAGCAAAATATAAAATTACATAAATAGTGTGATCCTAATTTTGTAAATAATATCTACTCATGTCCTCATACACTCAGAAAAAAATATAAGGATAAAATTGGCAGGCTGAGACATCTGTATGCTTTTCCTTCCCCCGTTAAATTCCACTGAAATGCCAAACAAGAAAAGTTACAGTCAAAGATCAGAAAATATGAAGATACCCTGGAAAAGAGAATGAAGAATTGGATTGAAAGAACAATAAAAGCAGAGGCTGGGCAGAGGGGGGGAAGCCAGCGGTAGAAAACTGCTAAGATAACAGCTGTCTCGTACACTAACCTTCTAAAGGAACTTCGAGCTCAGGGCTAACAGTACAGGGTAGGGAGGGGCTTTGTCAATTATCTGGTCAATATATTAAAAGATGGCATTATGAACTGATGGGCTTATCACGATCCACCATGTCCTTCATATGCTGAAGTTCTGGCAACAACGGTATCTGCTCCTCTGTTAAAACCTCAACAATTCGACTCCCCTGGTGGTCCAGTGGTTACAAGTCCACCTGTCAGAGCACGGGACACAGGTTCAATCCCTGGTCCGGGAGGATTCCACATGCGATGGGGCAACTAAGTCAGAGTGCCACAACTGCTGAAGCACGCCTCCTAGAGCCCGTGCCCTGCAACGAGAAGCCATTGCAATGAGAAACCCCACACTGAAAGAAAGCGTTAGCCCCTGCTTGCCGCCACTAGCAAAAGCCTGCATGGAGCAACAAAGACCTAGTGCAGCCAGAAATACATTCATCAGTTTTTTTTAAAGAGAAAAACCTCAACAACTGCTTCAACTAGTGAACCTGAGTGGTCTCCCATCAGAAGAGCTGATTCTGGATGGAGAAGTAGGGAGGAACTTGATGACTATACTCATACAACAGCAAGAACTGGAGTAGAAAGAGGCGACAAGAAACCACACGATGCTTCCGATAAAAGAGGTCCCCGGACCTCATCTGCTGAGGAGAGGCACCTCCCACACCAGGATAATCTACCTGAACAGCGGCAGTATTCTATTGTACACACCCTAGAAGCTGGCGCTTTGATTAGAACTTTCATTCACAGCAGTCATAAAATAGAAAAGCAGGCTGGTGAGAGAAATAATCAGACTTCCGGATTATTGAAAGTACAACCGCCATACTGAAAATTGGGCTGAATATCCAAACGACCTGTTGGGCTGCGCCCGGAAGGCCTGCAAGGCCTGTACTCAGCCAGCTTCAGGGCTTTAAGAAAGAGCCTGGAGTCAGCAACAGAGACATGGTTTAACGGATGGGGGCACTTACTTGTCTGCTGCAAGGTCCTGGAGGGGCACCCCACCATGCGCGGCCGACGGTGGGTAGGATACGGAGACCTTCTTCACTCCAGGGCAGAGAGAGAAATCACCGAAGACAGGGGAACTGATGTCAGGTGGGCTCATTAGTTACCATGGTAACCAGCAGAGGGGCCACCCCTCACTGCCTCTTTGATAAGAACAACCATCAGCTGGGGCCTGGGGCAAGTAGGTAGTTGAGTCCTGTGAGTAGGGTGTAGGTGAAACAGGCTCTGGTTGGGCAGGGGATGTACAGAGGGCAAGAAAACAGCCATTTTGAGTGGCCTGACCAGACATGGACACAGATGAATATTATTTTAATGAGCTGCAACATTCAGCTGAGGAACTCTTTCAAAACAGGACAAAGATATAAAGATATTTCCAGAAGCTACTACATCTGTCTAGAGAGTTTTGTAATGGAAGAAACAAAGGCAGTAGGTAGAAGGGTGTTCAAAGTCAGAGAAGATTATTTTTCAGAGCTGAAGAAACATTAACTCAGGGGTTTTATGTAATTTATTTGTTTCAATTCATTTCAGTTTTTGAAACTTTGGGTTTCAGATTGTCCCATCTTGGGCTAGTTGAAATAATTATTTGGGGATTTCCCTGTCTTTCAGTTTTAATTATGTAAAGCATGTAGATAGTTCCAATGTCAAAACTGTTTTTATTTTTTTCTCAATATCTTTCATTTATTTGCATGAAGAGTCTGTTTAAGGTGTTTTCCAAATGTGCAGATGTTTTATATTTTTATGAAGTCAAACCTGCTTTTATTCTTGATGACTTATATTGCTTAGAAAGTTGTTAGCACTTCCAGAAGTGGCTTTCCTACTAGTGTTTTAAATGTGTATGATCTTCCTGTAAATAACATCAGATGTAAATTTGTGGGACTAGATTGATTTTCTCCTGGTTGTTGTTGCTTAGTTGCTAAGTCATGTCAGACTCTTCGAAACCCCATGGACTCTAGCACACCAGGCTCCTCTGTCCATGGGATTTTCCAGGCAAGAATACTGGAGTGGGTTGCCATTTCTTTTGCCAGGGGATCTTCCTGACCCAGAGACCGAACCTGGGTCTCCTGCATTGCAGGCAGATTCTTTACCACTGAGCCACTTGGAAACCTTCAAAACTGTTTTTAAAAGGCACATTCAGACCAGTCTATCTTCCGATCTTATCCCTCCCACACTGTTACCTCCCTCTGCCTAAAGGAAACATTTTCAAAAATTAATTTTGTTTGATGCTTTGATGTTTCTTTTTTTTAATATATAGGCATTTATGCATATATAGTTTTATCCCTTTCTTTTATAAAAGTGACTTTATTTATTCAATAGACTTTATTTTTTAGAATGATTTTAGGTTCACAACAAGATTGAAGGGAAGAGCAGAGATTTCCCATATGTGTCCCTTGCTGCCCTCACAAGCAGAGCCTCTCCATGATCAAACCTCACAACTGCTGGACCTACAGTGATAGATTATTATCATCTACAGCCCATAGTTTATATTTGGATTCAGTCTTGGTGTTGTACATACTACGGGTTTAGACAAATCTATAATGGCATGTATCTGCCATCATGGTATAACTGCTCCTTTTTTTATACTCTAAACTCTATTGTTTACTTTGACTATCTTTTTATACTCTAAACTCTGTTACTTACTTTGACTTTTTATCTTATTAAAATATCCTGGATAACATTCTACAATAACGTAAAGATATTACTCATTCCTTTACAATTGTATAACATCATGTTATGTGGATGTACCTTAGTTTTTTTACCTAACCATTATTCATAGTCAATTGGGTGATTCCAGCCTTATGTAATTACAAACAGTACTGCTGTAATGAGCAGATCCATGCATTTAAACTTTTGAGTTTTTGCCAGAGTATCTTTGGAATGAATTTTCAGAAGCATGATTTCTGGGTCAGAAGGAAAATACAAAAGTAATTTTGTTAGATTTTGTGTTCCCACCAGTAACATATGAGAATGTTTTTTTCCCAAGCCTTATCAACAGCATGTGTTGTCAAACTTTGAGACTTACCAAGTAGGAGAGAAATTATATTTTACTTTTTCTTACTATAAGTAAGGTTGAACATTTTTTTCATTATTTAAGTGATATTTTTCATTTCTTTGTCTATCATTTATATGTTTACATATTTTGCTCATTTTTATGTTAGATTAAATTACTTATTTGGAAATGAGGGACAGTATGATCATGGTATGTAAAAACTTGTGGGACTAAGGCCAAAGTAACACACAAGAGAAAATGTATAGCCCTAATTATATTGATTAGAAAGCAATTAAGATGGTAAATAAATTATCTAAGCATTCGATGGAAGATACTACAAAAAGATGACAAAAACAACCATTAAAAGTAGACTAAAGAGCATATTCTAAAGAGCAGCAACTGATGAAATATAAAACTAAGATAAATAATAAAAAAGTAAAGGCCTAATTTACTGAAGATAAAAGAATGACAAAGAATGCTTTTAAAGTACAATAAAGATCTTTTGATAACAGCAGAAAATTGTGACATATAAAACTTACAAAACAAAGCAACTATACTCCAATAAAAATTTTAAAAAGAAAAAAATAACTTACAAAGCAAAACAGCGTCCTTTTTGAAAAGACCTAAAACCAAATGTGTTGGCTCTTGGAAAAGATCAGTACATGAATAAGTAGCTTTGAAAAAAGACGAGTAAAACGGCTTTGACTTGTCTCATCAAGGAAAAAGTGTAAAGACACAAACAACAATGGTAAAGAATTGGAACGATGACATGCCTATAGAATCAGAGATTTTAAAATTATGAGTGATGTAATTTTAAACTATATATATATTGGGCTTCCCTGGTGGCTCAGATGGTAAAGAATCTGCCGGCAGTGTGGGGAAGATCCCCTGGAGGGCGGCATAGCTACCCACTCCAGTACTCTTTCCTGGAGAATCCCATGGACAGAGGAGTCTGGTGGGATACAGTCCATGGGGTCAATGTGTTTCCTAGGAAAGTGTACATTATAAAAATTGATTCAAGAAAAGGAGATAGCCCTATACTAATCCCTAAGAAAGTTTGAAAGAGTAATCACAATTCCACTTAAAAACATTGTGCCGAAAATGTTCTGCTTCTGCCTAGAATGTAGATAGTTGGGAAAACCTTTGTTCTCACTCTCCCGCCAAGAAAATGTCTGAAAACCTGCAAATAATAACTTTTCTTGAATTCATTGAAGAGCTGAGGTTAGAGGGGAAAGAGCATGAAATCAAAGGAAGGGCAGGAACCCCCAAGGGAAGCTTGGTGTGAAGTCTGGGTAACCTGTGAGAGCCCAGGAAGAAGAGATGTGGAGTGTCACGTAAGCCAGTATAAAGAATCCAGTTAACATTTTTAGTGAACTGTTTAATGTCAAATGTGGGCTAATTTGAGAGAACAGAACCACTGGGACGTGCAGGTGCAAAGGGAGTTTGCACCTACTTTTCTAGGTTCTTTTCTGTGGACCAAGCTGTTGCGTGAATGTCAAAATGCCAACTTAACTTTGTTAAACGGCAGCTTGGAGAGAGAGGGGCAGCAACCATCCCCCGCCCCCGCCCACCCCACCCCACCCCACCACCAGAACAGAGGTGACCCCATGTAGCTGGGGTCAGTGAAAAGAGAAAAACCCTCTACTTCTAGAGGAGGGTCAGGAAACCATCCTGAGGCCAGATCTTGAGAGGAGACTAACGTTGGAGACACATGAGACAAGGGTTTAATCCTTGAGTCGGGAAGATCCTCTGGAGAAGGGCATGACAACCCACCCCAGTATTCGTGCCTGGAGAATCCCACGGACAGAAGAGCCTGGTGGGCTACGGTCCAGAGGATCACAAAGAGTCGGACACGACTGAGCACACACATACCATATTGAAGAAAGGGTGGGACCACTGAAAAAGCCTTCACCCCCAAGACCCAGGACCACAGAGCCTACCTAAGACTGAGGTGGACAGGATAACAGAGAAAGCCTCTGACCCCACCATCCAGCTAGCAAGCACAAGTCACAGGCAGCAGCATCCTAATGCTGAAGGAATGGGCGAGTGTGAAGACTCCTTGAGGGCACACAATGAAGCTCTCCAGTTGAGGGCAGAGGAGGAACATTGAAAAAACAAAAGCCCTCAAGCAATCCAACCCTCAATCCAAGCACCAGTTAACACAAGAGGAATTGGAGAATAGTACTGTGCTGAAGGGAACCATGCTACTGCTACTGCTAAGTCACTTCAGTCGTGTCCGACTCTGTGCGACCCCATCCCTGGGATTCTCCAGGCTAGAACACTGGAGTGGGTTGCCATTTCCTTCTCCAATGCATAAAAGTGAAAAGGGAAAGTGAAGGGAACCATAGTGACAATGAAATCCAAACTCAGCTCACATCTTGACTAGACTCAGCTGATCCATTCCACTCATAGGTGAGCACAGAAGGAGGTGTTCCATTTTGAGGTATAGTATAAATGTTACTTATCTTAGTCTCTTCTGTCATATGTACATCTGACATCCAATTAAAAAAATAAAAAAGGGAAAAAATATCTTAGAACTAGTGGTTTTATGAGTGTCTTCTTGCCAAATCTTTGAGGATCATATAATTATGCTGTCATTTAAGTTATCCAAGAGTATTAAAAACCAGGGAGATGGGAAATAGAACATCAATATTAAAGAAAATTTCATGAGGTGGGACACAGAACCCACTTCATATTTACAAGTCACTGGCCATCACACTAACTGATATAATTTAGGCAATGAAAGCTGCCCTGGCTTGAGGCTTCTGCTCCCATCCAAACTGGCCACAGAAGTATGGTCCCTGTTTAGTTTTCCAAGGATCCATAAAGAATGAAATCTCTTCTGGCTTGTTTCTGGATTAAATTAAAGTTAAGCTCTCTTTAGAACAGAATTTGTCTTGTTTGGTCCACAGACAGAACCTGATTTCCTCACCAAACCTTTACTTACAGAGGGAGCGGCCCATAAGCCATATTTGCTAATTTGATTTTTTTTAAACATGGGTTGAAATTTTGATTTATCTTGATTACTAAGGTTTTTGGTGGCCTCAGAAGTTGCATGCTCTGGTCGAGTGCCTCGTGGGCCTCACCCTTGCTCTGCATTGCTCAGAGTCCTCTGCCCTAGAGATTCACTAGGTTCATCACAGAGGGCGTATGAGTCTAGTGTGCTGGTCTCATATCCCCTTACCCTACAGTGCCACCCATTTCCTGCAGTTTGTCTTCTGCCAACCTTAAATGCCTTCATTTAAATCTTCCTGAGTGAGTGAGGGGGGAAAGAGTAGGGGTGGGGGGAAGGGATCAAAAGCAAAGAAAACAAGGAGGAGGAAGTGGCCAGTGCCCAGTGAACCCACAAGTGTGAAAGGCTAATCCAGAAATCACTCAGTAATCACCACCGTGAAACCAGACCGGGTGACATCCCTCGCCACGCAGACACTCACCTTCCTAACCACCCATAGAACTTCACTTCCTAAACCCAAGTGACCTTAGGAAATCTGGCTGCTCTGCCCCAGCTCCTGGCCCCGTGCCCCTCCTATGCAACAACTTCTACACACCATTAGCTTCCTTCCAAAGTCCCCGTCCACTTCTCATCCAGGGCAACATGCTTTGCCTGCTTTCAAGGGAAGGGTGCTGGCCCATGTGCTCAGGAAACAAAGATTGGAATGCAGAGGGTTGTTTGAAGTTCCAAGTCCTCACACATGGGAGAGTTTGAAAGAAGGGTAAGGTTTCCGGGGCTCTGACGTGGAAGAGAGGACTGCGCTTGGAACTCGATGCACTCGATGTTCAGAACAGCACTGGTGGGTCAGCCGTGCTCAAAGGAACACGGTGTTGAAAGCGTGATTATGTTTTAAACTAGCTTGGCTGTCAACCAAGTAACACAGAACTGCCTGCGGTTAGGTCAGGCACTGCTGCTAATTGGTGAATTTTAATGAATGATAATAATAAATCAATTAGCTTAGAAGGAAGGCATCACTGTTTAGGTGAATCTCTTGTGGAGGGGGTGGGAATCAGGATGGGCGTCGGGTCCCAGAACATTTGTTTATAGAGGATGGGTCTCTGCCCATACCCCTCCTAGAGTATCCATTTTCTCATCAATCCCATGCTCATGATATGAACTTAGGTAAGTCATATATCTCTTTCCCTGTAGTTTCTCTGCCTTAAAAGGAGTATCACTGGCCCCTTCCTCTTGCACTCAGGGCTGGTTAGATGGCAAGGTAGGCAAGCACAGGAAAGATGCCCTGGGAGTGAAGGCAGACCCAGAAGACAGGGCTGAGCCCGAGGAAGCCCAGCCAGAGGCCCACAGGTCTCCTGAAGCAGACTCTTTCAGGTGATGTTTCTGGTGTTGGGCTCTTTATTGGATTTTTTTCATTTTTTCCCAGTTCGGAGGATTTGGCCTGCTTTTTTTTCTGTCATCACAACTGTTCTTCTGCTGGGCTTTCCGCCCCTTCAAGGCTGACGCAGACCAGGGGGCTTTCTCTCAGTGTTTGCGCCACCTCATTATCATAGAAGCAAGCACACATCTACTTTCATTTTTCACTTTTCGAAAATGTTTCCACTGTGAGTGATTATGGGGAAAGAGGGCAAACCACAGCCCAGAGAAGAGTGAAACCACAGCAGTTAGGATTGTTTAAAACTACAAATCACTGGTTTTAGTTATCCATGGTCACTTTTGAGGCATCCAAGGAGATGCTCATAGAACAGTGACGTGTGCAGTTCAGAACTGAGGCAGAATATCTAAAATAAGTAATTATTTAATAATTTATATATTTAATAAATATAATATGCACAAATAGCTTCAACATAAATCCTTCACTAGTATGTCTCAAGTACCATGGAGATATACATTTCTCAGAAATACTTCCTATTTCTATGTTGGTTTTTGCCTTTTTTCTAATCTATTCTCTTCATATACTACAGATTCTCTCATACTTTCTCCTTGGGCCTCCACCTCATCCTCCATAAACTCCTAAAGTACTCCGAGTCCAGGAACGCACTCTTTAGTTTATATAAATTTTATGTAAAATAACTAAGACCTTCCACCGTTCCTGAATCTTGCTCTTTCCTATTCAGTTTCTCACCAAAACAAGCAAAAAACCAACCACCACAACAAAATACACTGCTCTGAAATGACAGACACCTCTTTAAAGGGTGTGGGAGATGAAGGATCTATCTGATAAAGTAGAAGGCACTAGTTAACCTTTATTGGAACAGGAGGAGAGAAAACATCTTTGCTCAAATATTCATGTGATCACAAGAACTAGGCCTGACTTTTCATAATGCCCAGTCTGATTCATCCTCAGGTTTTGGTTTTAAACCAAGAAGCCCAACCCTGTGGGTGGGCAGTTCTCAAAGAGAAGGCAATCCCTCCTTACTCTAATACCTGATTATAGCTCAGAGGCACTGCCATTTACCTGTTCTTGGGACTCTGCTCCTAGTGCAGAACTTTCAGTCGAAAATACTGGATCTTTTCCGGCTTTTTGGAATTACAGCAGTGATGGTAGTAACAATAATATTGAGGGTGACCATAGCTGACTTTGATAGGGCACTTTCTATGTGATCATTGTCTCCTCTGGTTTCCAGGTCGTAACAAACTGTTTACCTACCATTTATTACCTACTGCTGCCTAACAAGCTGCCCCAAAACTTAGCAGGTTAAAACAACACATGCTTATCATCTCACAGTTTCTGCGGGTCTGGAATTTGGCCATGACTTAGCTGGGTCCGCAGCTTCAAGGTCTCTCAATCAAAGTGTTGCTTAGAGTCTGGTCACCTCCCTGCTCAACTGGGCAAGTCTTTCATGTCATTTGCAGGAAGCAGTTCCTCCCTGGCTGGGGTAACTCAGGGCCTCCGCTCTTCACTGACTGTCAACCAGAAGCTGCCTTCTCATAAAGGACCTCTCCAATATGGCGACTTTCTTCCTCAAAGAGTGCAAGCCACAAGGTCAATAGAGAGAGTCTGCTGGCAAGACAGAAGTCACAGTCTTTTGTAACCTAATCACAGAAGGGCCAGCCCATCACCTTTGCCATATTCTCTTGGCTGGAGTCAGGTCATTATGTCCAGCCCACACTCAAGAGGACATGGATCCCAGGAGGCAGGGATCTTTGGGGGTCATATTAGAAATCTGTCAACCTCAAGACCAATTGGATCTAAGAATTCCTCTCTAAGTTTAACTGAAAGTGCTCAAGAATTGCACCTTGAGAGGTGGACAAAATTCTCTATGCTAATAATGGCTATATTGGCATGTTAGGTAGTAGAAATAAACATAAATTTGATTACAATTTTGAATATAACAAAAAATTGGAAAAGAAGGGAGGAGTTGCTTTAAGATTATATGGATAAAATCAAGACTGGAAGATGAAAGTTAGTTGAGGATAAGGATTGAAGCTAATAGAGACAGAGGTTAGGAGGTGAAATGAGGAAGGACTGTGTATCATTTTTTATCCAGGAACTTCTCTCTCTCTCCTAGCCGACAACATGAAGGTAGAGCTGAGGAGATAGTGGGTATGAGGCTAAAGGGTATCCATGGAACTTCTGCTAGGGCATTGTACAAAGAACTTTTTCCATTGAGAAAGTAATGGAAAATAATAATAATGCAGTAGTGGAGTAGAGGAATATCAAAGAGGAACTGTAGAGAATCTGTTTGGACAAAAGTGACCCAGAGACACCCTGGGAAGGTGTTTTGGCAGGAATATGCCAAGTGAAAGTGACAGTTTCTCAGTCAAGTCTGACTTTGCAACGCCATAGACTATATTCTCCAGGTCAGAATACTGGAGTGGATTGTTTTTCTCTTCTCTAGGGGATCTTCTCAACCCAGGGATCGAACCCAGGTCTCCTGAATTGCAGATGGATTCTTTACCAGCTGAACCACAAAGGAAACCCAAGAATACTGGAGTGGGTAGCCTATCCCTTCTCCAGTGGATTTTCCCAACCCAGGAATCGAACCAGGGTCTCCAGCATTGCAGGTGGATTCTTTACCAACTGAGCTATCAGGGAAGCCCAGGGATATGCCAGAGCACCAAATAAAAAAGAAAGGAATCACAGCCTGAACCAGATCTGGAATAGGATTACAGTCCATGGTGTCACAAGAGCCGGACATGACATAGTGATTAAACTACCACCACCACCATCCAAACCAAAGACAGACAAGACAGAAGAAACAAATTCTAGATAGAAAACAGAAGACTGGATCTGGGAAGACTTTTTAAGGCAATGCCTCACAGAGCAATGGTACAGGGGAGAGGAAGGGAACGATTTTTAGTAGCATCTGTGCTGTGCTCAGTCACTTCAGTCGTGTCCGACTCTGTGCGACCCCATGGACTGCAGCCCACCAGGCTCCTCTGTCCACAGGATTCTCCAGGCAAGAACCCTGGAGTGGGTTGCCATTTCCTTCTCCAGGGGATCTTCCCGACCCAGGGATCGAACCCAGATCTCCTGCATCGGCAGGCAAATTCTTTACCACTTGTGCCACCTGGGAAGTCCCTTAGGAGCATCTACCAAAACAAATTTCATTTAATATGTATTTTATGAGAGAAAAAAAATGCAGGACTTTTCAGAGCCTTTACTATGTTAGTGCACTCTGTGAAACCCTAAAATACATAGTTGCGGGCGGGGGGGGCGGTGGGGGTGGGTAAGGATTGAACAGGCAGCACTTCTTATAAGTAGCTGTTTTGCATGGAGGTGGAAACATGCTACAAATGTTTAGGGGATGCTCTTTTATCAAATATCAGTGGCCTTTTTGAGAGGAGGAAGGGAGAAATCTGGTTTAAATATTTCCAGTGAGCAAAGTATGGTGGCTGGTAGCTGAGCAGTAAGCAAAATAATTTTATCTAACACCTATATATTAAATAAAAATGACCTAGGGGTTTAACATTTGGGCCCCCAAAAGGGGAAAGACACAGAATCAAAGCAGAAGTCACCAGATCACTACAACTTACAACCACCCTCAGAAATTCCCTCGCATTCCTGAAGCCTCCGTCTATTACAGTCCTTGCCAGCACTCTCTTCCCTCTCCTGCTCACACTCCTCTTTGAATCAGGGAGTTCACCCCTGGGCTCTTTTTTTGGAATCTTTCCAACATCATATTGTGAGGTCAATAAAGAGAGATTCACTGAGAGAAGCAAGACAAATATGATAAAATCCTTTAAAAATATATTTTTAGGATAGAAAAAGGAAGAAGCAATTAGGAAAGGACTACCTGCCAAACCACAAAGAAAGTAGCTCAGCAAGGAATGCTAATTTCTCTAGCACTCATTTGGAACCACCTGCCCTGGAGATCAAGAGACCTTTTTAATCAAAGGATGAGAGACCTTCTTTCAAATAACTGGGGTCAGCGTAGGGTCCCATCCAGCTCAGAAGAACAAGAGAGCTGTGCCTGCAGGACACAATGCTGTGTTTTTAGGTTAATCGTCCAAGGATATTAGAGTTACTTTCAATGGTTAATGAATAGCTTCTAAGAGCCTGCTTCATCTAATTGTCCAAAGGCCAGTTGGTCCCAGAGCATATAAAGCTGTGAGCTGGCTAATGAGAGCATTCTCTCTGAGCAGGAGAAGGAGGGGAGCGGCAGGGTCAGGGACCTGGGTTCCGAAGGAGCAGGGATGCAGAACAGAACCTGTCTAGTTCTCTGTGTCTTTGTCCTCCTGACGGGCTTCCTGATGATCTGCCTGGGGGCCTTTTTCATTTCCTCAGCCTCCCTGTTCAACTGCCAGGGGAACTTGACCCTGGCCTATTTGCTTCTGCCTCTGGGGTTTGTGATCCTTCTGAGTGGAATTTTCTGGAGCACCTACCACCAAGCCAGTGAAAGCAAAGGGGTTTTCAAGCGTGTGCTCAGACAGTGCCGTGCTCAGGGGGCCCTGCCCCTGGCCACAGTGGACAGGTATGTGCCCAGAAGCCGGAGGACTGGGGAAGGCTGTGGTGTGGCTGAGTTCTAGAAGGTCAATGACTTCTAATCTGCTGGGGAGCAACTTACAAATCCCATGGGGTTAGCCAGGATGTGGAGAAATTGGAAAGCTTGTGCACTGCTGGTGGGAATGTAAAATAGTGTAGCTGCTTGGAAAATGATAGGAAGGATCCTCAAAACGTTAAATGTAGAATCACCATTTCATCTAGCAATTCCACTTCTGGGTATACAGACAAAAGAAGTGAAAACAGGGCTTTGAACAGATACTTATATCAGTATTCACAGCAGTATTCTTCATGATAGTGAAAAGGTGGAGACAACCCATATATCCATCTAGTGGATGAATGGATAAACAAAATATGGTACATACAAAAGATGGAATATTATTCATCCTTGAAGAGAAAGGAAATATTGATGCAGCTATAACATGAATGAATCTTAAAGACATTATACTAAGTGAAATTGGCCAGAAATAAGCCCAAAAAACAAATACTATATGATTCCACTTATATGAGGTACCTAGAGCAGCCAAATTTCATAGACAAAATGTAGAACAGTGATTACCCGGTGCTGAGGGAAGGAGGGAATGAAGAGTTACTGTTTAATGAGTACAGAGTTTGAGTTCAGGATGGTAGAAAAGTTCTGAAGATGAATAATGGTGATAGTTACAAAACAATGTGAATGTATTTAATGCCATTAAACTGTACACTTAAAGTAGCTAAAGTGGTAAAGTTTATGTTATATATACTTTATGACAATAAAAAAATTTCGATTAACCTTACAATTAGTATCAGACAACCAAAAACCTCCTAATTTTTGGCTAAACACAGAATCATTTAGGGATAAAACCCCAGGCATCATTCTTAAGATACAGACAGGCTGCATGCATGGATACTAAGTCATTTCAGTTGTGTCTGACTCTTTGCCACCTCATGGACTCTAGTCTACCAGGGTCCTCTGTCCATGGAATTCTCTAGGCAAGAATACTGGAGTGGATTGCCATATCCTCCTCCAGGGGATCTTCCTGACCCAGGGTTTGAATCCAGGTCTCTCTCATTGAAGGCAGATTGTTTACCATCTGAGCCATCAGGGAAGCGAGACTCCATAAATTCTTTGTCCTCCTCATCTAAAATATTTTAGCTACTCCATGTATCTTGAATATGAGTGATTAGCCATGACAATTGATTTTTGACATGATGCTATATGATACATGATATATTTTACTAATAAGATACTAACTACAATGACCAAAATCTATTTCCAGTGTTATTATACTAACTGCAAAGTCTTTGGATTTGCTAAAAAAAATTAAAGGTGAAGTGACTGCAGAAGATGCTTCTAGAGTGATGTTTTCTTTTTTTTTTCCCCTTTGGTATAAATGTTATATGATTGCCTCCAGAATGTGAATCTTGATAAGAGTAACCAACTGCCTTAAAGATGTAGCTTAAATTTTTAAGCACATGCATACTGTTGTACGGAAACACTTTAAACGATGGTGTCACAACCCCCTAATTTACAGCCTCCTTCCGGTGCATCTCATAGATGCCCAGCCCACTTAGCATGGCTAGGGGGTCAGTAAATGTAAGTCATACTTCTCAGAAGTATCTTCATTTGAAATGGGTGCCCAGATTGAGACTTCAAAGCAAAGGGGTCTGCAAAGGGGCAACTCAGGACACTGGAACTGTGAAGTGGGGTGGGGAAGGTGGGGGTTGGGAGAAGTGGACGGGATGTGGGGCAGGCGGCAGTCATCCCGGAGCCTCTCAAATCACTCCGGGGAACAGTTCACCTTGGTGTCTGCAATGCTTTTACACACGTGCCCCATGACCTGGCCTTGGCTATTCTGAGTGAAGGCTGAGATTTATGCTGTACAGTAGACGGCTCCTTCAGTTCCTTGGCTTTGGGCCTGCTAACGTTTGGAATGGAGCTGTGGCTGTAAGTGGCAGTCCTTGTTCTGTTGTGGTTACGCACCACAAACACTCCCTGCAGGCACGGGAAGGATTCACTCTATAATTACACAGCTCGGTCAAGCTCACCCTCCCTCTTCTTCACTTCTGTGCCATCCCCTATCCCATTCATGATGGAGAAGCCAGAGGATTTAGCAATTAGCAATGTTGGGCAAGATTACTGATGAGTATATCACCTCTTGCATGAAGGGCTCTCTCAGCCATCGGCCTGTGGGCATGGAAAGCGCCGCTACTGAAATCTATGTAAAGCTGTCAGTTGCAATAGTTTGAGAAATCAGTGTTTTGTGTGTGTGCATGGAAATGGGGCAGGGGAGAAAATACTTGAAATTTGAGTAACAGGGAAGAGAAGCATCTGATATTGCTCAGGCATCTTCATGGAGCTGGTTTTCATTCATTATTTTGTTGGCTGTGAGGCTCTGAGTCCATGAGTACACCTGACTAGATGATGTGTGTGAATGGGGACAAGGATGTGAATGAACTACATAACTGGTTAGAGAGGCATTCCACAGTCAAGGCCTGTCCCATACCCCTGCTAAGGATCTCCCACTGAAATTTCCTGGTTCCAATGAGTAAGAGAGAGGGGATAATGTGGAATAACCCACTGGGGAAAGTATGACTATAGAGGCACACATCCCATAGCTGATAAAGAGGGTTTTGTTGGAAGAGCAGCATATTTAAAAAAAAGAAAACAAAAACCTGGGATGCCAGGGAGGAAGAACATCTGTTTCAGAATCAATGTTTCCTAACAGTTAAGCTTTACACAGTGTGATTTGGGAGAGGCAGACATATGCCTCCTTGGCACGACCTACTTAAATAACACACAAATGTTTGCGGCATTTTGTCCCCCAGACCAGGTTTTTACCCTCCAGCTTACGAAGAGAGTCTTGCTGCTGACAAGCAAGCCTGTCACAGAGAGCAAGAGACCTCGGGTGCTCCTCCACCTCCATACGCAGAGATGGGCCTCGGATTTCAGGATGAAGATGGGGCCCACCCAGAGGCCCCACCGCCCTACGACGAGTCTGTGGCAGAACGGGTGGCGGCAGCAAGGCCGAGGCAGGACGCTCAGAGGCGAAGCCAAGAGTGCTGAAGCAGGGGACGTGCGCCAGCCCTCACGACGCACCCTCATGGGCGGCAGCTACTGATAATAAACACAGGCAGGGACTGTGGGAGGAGAAGCCACAGCAGTGACCCCACACATGCGCTCGCGGCAGGGACTGTGGGGGGGCAAGGCGATTCCACGTCTGTGCTTGGCCTGCGAGGGCAGGGTGGGGCACCGGGCAAACATCTCAAAGGGTGCACAGTCATCCCAGCCCAGGGAAGCTTTTGCACTGCAAAGGTTTTGTTGTGAGAGCTCTGCTCGAGAGAGCCTTTCTGCCCCTTCCCCAACACTTCTCCCATCTCCTGACCCGCAGCAGGGAGGAAGAGGCGCTGTTTGGACACCATGCGCCTTCATGGACTGCGTTACAAATACTCACAAAGGGAAAAGGCAAGCTGGCCACCAACAGTCATCATCGTTAAAATTGTGGGTTCTGCTGCCTGGTTGCAGAGTTATCCTCATTTACCTACTGCCGGTGGCACAGTGATTCACACATTGTAAGAGATTTGCCCCTGGAGCCCATGAATGTTACTTCGTATGACTTTAAGTACGTATATTTTATTTCTAGGTGAAAGGAAAGTGACTTCAATACTTACTTTCAAAATGGTTCAAGCACAAAATCTTAAATGTGTATTTTAAGAACGGGATGGTTTTACAAGCATATATGAGAAGATTTCTTAAGAGACTCAAGTTGAATAAAGAGAATATTCAAACATTCATAATACACAGGATTCAGGGGAAAAAAAAGAATTTGTGCTAGCCATAGGTTGTGTTAATACAGAAGACACAAATCTTGAAAAGCTTTAAAATACCCATACATTTCAGTGAATCCCCCTGTAAATCTCTAGAATTTGAAAGAAAGGAGACTATAGTGTAGTACCTTAATCATTAACAGACAATTCTTTGTGTCTCAAAACACAGATCCAGACACTTTTAGATTTAATACACTTATTTTGAAGCCCAATGCTTCCTCTTCAGCTTTATGTCTTATGATCTTATTATAAGTTTTAATACAAGAGGACAAGTCAGGTGGCAGAGTGGTGGGAGGATATGCAGCCTGATGCTTTAAAGCTTGAGAAAGAAACTTCATCTCTCTGGCCTCAGTTTCCTGCGCTGTCAAGTGAGGACTTGATGCTGGGATTAATATATGACAATTATGTAATACTTCTTTTATAAGGCATGCTCTTTACTATGACTGTTTATGCTTTTTATTTACCCCTCATTATAGTCTTCAGAGATAAATGCTGTGGTTATTCTCATTGCAAAGATGCATAAATTGAGACTTTGAGACATTAAACAACATAGTTGTTTAACTATGTTTAACTAAGTTAACTATGTTTAACTTTCCAACAACATAGTTATTTCCAGGAGGGTGAAGAAAGGTCCATAGAAGAGCACGGGAAGACTTTACTTCACACTTTTGTGCTAGGTTGTGCTAATCCTGTCTTATTTCCCTCCTTCCAAGGAAAAGTTAAGACTTATCTCCCCCTTCAGGAAGTAGGCCCTAACAGGAAGGGGAGCCCCAGGGTAGCAGCATTATCTTAAAGCCCTTAGAGAGGCAGCAGAAGTTGCTTTAGTGTTAACTGGCTGGCTTCTCTTTTAAAATGTAAATAAACCCTCCTCCGTTTTCTGCCTAGGAGCTTGGCCCTCCCCAAGTTGTAATTTCCTTTCCCCTGATTCTTATACCATGATGAAAGATAGCTCCTTCTGACAGCAGACAGCCTTAGTGAAGGGGCACAGGAGGGCTCTGGACCCTGGAGGGAGAGATGCCGAGCTTTCGAGGAGGATAGGGCTGCAGAGATGAGATGGGGACCCTGCGGCCTCCTCCTCCTGTTTCGCTGAACGCTCAGATGAAGCATGTCCTGACACACAGGAAGCCATAACAGGAAATCCTGGTTCCTTTAACAAAGCAGGACTGTGGGCATCTGTGATTTGAATCCTTGACATCAAGAGCATAACTGGACAAGAAAGTCACTCATGGCTGTCCAACAGGAAGGTGGTCGTTTATTAGCAAGGCAATTTATAATTTCTCTCTTGTCATCTCTTTCTATTCCTCTACTGAGACGGTTATCCTGGAATTCTCCTTGGGGTCTGAGCATATTCACTGACTAGAACAAGCTCTATCACTGGGCTTTTGTCCAGAATTTGAATTTGTAGTAGATGTTTTTCCCAAATACTACTGAGGCAAATGTAATTTTCATTTATATGAGAAAATTGTCTTAATCTCTTTGCTGCAATAAATTTTGTACTTAAATGTTTCCCCTTTTTGCTGTTTTGTATCAGAAAAAAAATCAATAGAGGAGCATAAGTCAAAGTTTTATTCTCCATGTGGAACTAACACAGCCTCTAGATGAGTTAATCTTTTCGCAAGGCCTAACAACCTAATGTTACTGAACATCAACTATTGATTCAGAAAATAAGCCCAGTGCTTTTTGAGACGAAATATGACTAATAGGTGTTAACTGCCTTTAAAAAAAACAAAAACAAATACACTCTGAAGCAAGCATCAAGAACACGATTATTACCCACAACAAATCCTGCCTTTCAGAAGCTATTAAAACCCACTGGGCAAGTCAAACAAAAGTGTCCCGTTGTGATTAAGAAGAATTCATTGCCCAACCCCTCACCTCCCCCAGAGGATTCACTCAGGAGAAGTAGACAACGTATCCCCTTTTCCTCCCAAAGTTTATGATAAAATTAATAAAATTAATACCATGAACTGAGAAGCACGATTTTGTGAATGGCAGGGAGGGTGCTGAGACTGAGAAAACGCAGTCTTTGATGGTCCCCTCCTCTCCAATGTGCAGTGGGCTCACATGTCAGTGGAGAGAGGAAATGCTCAGAGGTGTCCTCGCCATGATCAGGTCTCTCTAAGCAACAAGTGAAAGTACCCACCTCCGCCCCCAAAGATGAGCATGACACCGTCAGTTAGAACAGTGTGCTGCATCTTTCACACACCGAGGTGTCAAGCACACCTCTTTGACCCCTCAACTCAAAAACTCACAAGCACTTTTACCAACAATCCTATCCATCCTTTAAGATTTTACTCAAACACGCTGTCTTTGGCAAGGTATCTCCCCCAGCTCATCTATTTTGCAAGACACCTACTAGGTGCTAAAAGACATGGAAAGATGATAAAAGACATGGGTTTATACCGTGGCCCTTCAACATATTCTATAATGCTCCATGACAACTTAGGCTGATTCACATACCAAGTGGGCCTGCCGTCAGCCGCAGGAGCCATCTGCTGTTGAAGTCTCCAGCCCGTGCGAGCGGAGCAGGCATTCCGCTAAGCTCTGCTGCCTTGGATAATCTCTTGCTGTGTGTAACTGTTGAAAGGCCAAAGACTGAAACACTAGCAGTAAGTTCACTTCCAAAGATGCATGGTTTCTGTAACCCTTCACCACTTAGGAATGGAACTCTCTTCAAGGCAGGTATCTGGAATATCAGCGCCCATGTGTTTCACAAGTACCTGGTGCGTGATCAACCAATGAAATGGAGGCACCTGTTGAATCGCTACTGGTTTTCAGAGGTGCTTTTCTAATTCCCCAAGCCCTAAGGCAAGTGATGGACTGTGTTATCAGGGTAAACCCCAGGACTTACATTGAGCCACACTGGCCAATCAGAAGTTACCACGCCATTAACCCCGTCATTGCCTGTGTTGCCTGGAGAGAGCACTGGCTCAGCGCAGCCGGCTGTCAGCACATTCTGCTGCCTTGGGACGGGTCATCGATCTGAGGCTTCCTGTGCGGAAAGCCTTCAGGCCAGACGCAAGCCCTTCAGCCTGCAATGTTATTCAGCACTATTCATCCAGTGAATATGGCAGATGTGGGCTGCATCTCAGATCAGTAAAATTGATAAAGGATCTTATTTTAATCATGACTGTCTATCCATTTCCAAGGTCAGTAAATAAACTCAAGAATCACAGATGAGGCAAAACAACTTTTTTGATCTAGGGGGCTGGCTGACACTAAGCAGGGTATTTCACGTCCTTGTTCCCCTCCCAGTAAATACCTCCCTGGCACATATACACACACATCTCCAAACACCCCCCGGGTGGGTAGTGTCACTGCCCTATTTGAGAATCACTGCATTATATACACTGTTGCTTGCCACTGTCCTGGGGCCATATGGTGCAGTGAGTGAATCTCTTAATACTAGCTGATCACACGGGTGGTCCAGACAGTTGCCACACTCTACTCATTGTCCTTCCTAGGATCATCTCCTGTGGTCCCCACAACATTCTTGGACCTCTAGTCATTTACTCTTAAGTGAGACAGGCAGTTGCAGCTCCATCTTTAAGAACATGAAGAACATCATGTGCAGAAGGGTGACTTCCAGCCTTTCACCTCTCCTGAGGCTAACGCAAGAGGACATCCACGTACAGCTCAGCAAGAGAAGCTTGGATTCTATGTAGAGCAGAAATCATACTTTGGCAATGTGAATTTGAGCAGGATCCAGAGGCAGGCTGCGTCCTGAGCCACTACAGGACGTTCCCTTTGGCAACCCTGCTGAGAAAAAGCTCATAAAAATAGGTGGCTGTGGAGCTGCTGCTTTCCGAAGCTAGACCCAAGCATTTGCTCTGTCTGATATACATAACGCTGTGTCTGCTTCAACCCCACTCATCCAAGCCAACCTCTCACTAGACCCAAAGCAAGCCTCCTCTCCAGTCATCCTACCTCTCAATTTCCAGCCTTGTTCCTGCTGCATTTACCCCTGGTGAAATTCTGAAAGCGATTACCAGGCTCGGGAAACTCCACTCTTTGGGAAAACACCTTGGTTGCCTAGAACCTTCCGTCTCTGAGTCAGTCTTCCTGTGTACTCTCAAGCAGGTTGCTTGTGCTGCTGCTGTAAAGTTCATGTCTACCTGATTCTTTATGCATGCTTCCCACAGCCTCCTGTTTCCAAACTTCCAAGCCTGTTTCCTCCTGTTTCCTGTTTGTAGGAGTAGTTTGGAGTTTGGAGTTTGGAGTAGGAATAGTGTTTTAGGCATTCACGTGCTGTACCAAGAAACCCAGGACTCAGCATAGAGTAGTTGTTCAAGGAGTGCTTGCTGAATGAATGAATGTATATTTGGGCTGCTGGACACACAAGACTCCATACTGAAATAAAGAAACAGAATTTTAAAGTGAGGATTGATTTACCTGGGGACTTCAAAGTTAGAGATGATGAAAAGTTCAAAAACTTGAGGAAAAAATACTGAAGAAAAATATAGGCTTTGTTAAGCCTAAGGGTGTGCCTAGTTGTGCGGACTGTCATGGACCTCCACTTTAAACATGCTGGGAATCAAAGCAACAAGACAAGTTGTATTCCATTGCCGATGAATTTTATAACTAGTTCCTCAGACTCTCAGCTCAAAGCCACTCACCTACTATTTTGAAATGAAGATACGTGTGATGAAAGATTAGATACCATGCTTCTGATGCCCAAAGGCAGTTTTGAGCACTGTGCCTTCTCTGTTCTATTCACTCAATTCCCAAGGTCATAATAAGGAAAACCAGCCCTGCAAGTGTTCCGAAAGGCAAACTTATCAGAAGAGTGACCACTACTGGAGTTTCTCAAATGACAAAACAAGCAAAAATCCACAATTCTTGCATAAGGCTGAAACAGAAATTTCTTTTATTGGCTAATAAAGGTCCTAGCAAGTATCTGACAGAAGCATAGACAGAAAATGGAAGCAAATACCTTGCTGGGGATGTTTCCCTGCTTGCCCTAATCTTGACTACAGCAATAACACACGGCTGGACAGTCAAAGCGCATCACCTTATCTCACCAGTGACACGGCAAGTGACTGCCGTTCCCAAGGAAGCAAAACATGCGCAAACAGGTCCCGGGAACCCAGGCTTCTGGCTGAGAGGGCTGATGGAGGCTGCCAAGGCTGCAATATCCTTTTTCCGGGCCAAGAAAGCCAGTTGTGACCCTCTGCTCTCCAGCAGGGGACTCCACCCTCCCCTCCATCTCATTAGGCCATCACCCCGTGCCACCAGTCAGGTTCTCTTCCAGCATCCACTTCATCTCATACTTGTGGAGCATTTCACTGTCTCCTTTTACAGCCAAGTACAATCTGAACCATGTCCAAACAAGTGCAGACCCTCACTGGGAGATAAGACAGCAGAGAGAGAAAGTCAGAGAGATAGCCAATGTGGTGGTATTTTGCCATCTCAATGGGAGTCAGATCGACCCATGTGTCAACCCATGTGATATAATCAAGGAAGGGCCTGAAAATGTTCAGCATTCATTCTCAGAATCCTGCCAGGAAACAGCCTCCCGCCTGCATAATGAATGGCTGAATTTGAAGGAATGCAGCCAGCTTAATAGCTAATACTATTTACAAAATAAGAGAGAAAAACCACCCTTTGATATGTTTTGTTGAAAGTGTGCCATTGTGGTTTGTGGAAAGCTCTAGAAGATGTGAAGAGGGTGGCACAGGGACTTTGGAGATGGGAAGGAAAGTGAGTGGCCATCAAGTGGTTGGTGGGCATGAGGTGGGCTACTAGGAGCTAAACAACTTTTGCCCAAGGGAGACCTAACCTGGGATGAAAAGGAGGACAGTCTTCTTAGGTCTGCCTGAGGGGACCTGGGGCTTAGGGTCAGCTGTCTTCTGGCATTGTGCTCTCCGCTATTCCAGAACCTTCTCTCACCTGGCACCAATGATGCACAGATGCCCTGACTGCTCCCAGCCCACTGATTCTCTCTCAAAAGGGCAGATTCCCTCTTGTGACAAAACACAGGTATCAAAAGACAGTGTGGCTTTCACAGACAACCGAAGACCCTGTTGCATTGCAGAAACGGACTAAAACCCAAACAAAACAGATTTCTTTTTCCTTTCCCCACCTACACCCACCCTCCCCCCCAATCAGCAAATCATTTTTTCTTTTTTCAAAGTCATAAGAGGCACAAACAGGTAGCAAGAAGGCATGAGTGAAGTGTCCCCCGCTGAGCGCACTCTTTGGCCCTGGTGAGTGATCTTTCCTCCATTCAGGTGATAACGGTGGGGCCCCTCCGGCCGGTTCTCTCATGAATCTGGGATATTTTCAGCGCGATGGCTATAAGAGGGCTCAGCACTGCCTGAAAAAGAAGGAAGAAAGTCTGTGAACAGCTCACGTCAGTCACAGGAGGGCCGCAGGGATGGGTTTCTATTCCAAGCATCTGGATTCAGTTCCAATTTGCGATGCACAGGCAGTCATCACGAACAGGGCACCCTTTGTCTGGTCCTTGGTTTCCTCTCCTGTAAGAGGAGGCTGGGGTGAGCAGGGTGGCGGGGAGGAGAGGGACAAGATGATCTCCAGAGTCTTATCTAGCTCCCCAAACACTGCTGTAAGACAGGAACTTGCACAGCCCAACTCCTGGAACATTGGAGCCTTCTAGGAACAGAACGCTGTCATTCAAGGAAGTTCAGAAAGCCCCCCAGTCTTCCTCTGCGACAGCTCCCTCCTCCACATGTACACCCCACAACACACACCCACCTGCCTCCCCTCCCCCTCTACATGAACTTGAGGAAAAACATGCATTCTCTATCCTAAGTCCATGGACCTGAAGACCTTGATGTTTTCTTGATGTTTCAGAGAAAGGCCAACCCTTCAGCTTGTGCAGCAGAAAATAACGGCTTGTCTCCTCCCATCTTGTAACACGGTGGCTCAGGGGCACCTTGGTGTCCCTTAGGAGGAGGCAGGGAGCTTGGAGGGACTAGGGGATAGATTGTTGGAAAAGCAAAGGACATGAAGGGGAGTATGAATCATGTCTCGCCCTTCAGCTGCTCGTCATTTCATGGGATGCAGGCAGTATTTTCCAAAGTGAGGAGCGCACACCATTCAAGATGGTTTTAGGGGGTGCAGGGGATTATTTTCCATGGTGCACTGGACATGGTGCTTGAACACTGAGAAAGTCACTGTTTTCCATTCTTCTTTAATCTTCCTAATTTTATCAAAGAGAAAATCTAGTGCTGCCAATCTTTAACACATTTATCAAGACAGAACATGCCTCAGGCAAGAGTTAGTGAGATAGAAGGCAATATTGCTTTATGTTTTTATTGAATTCATTTTTATGGCAAATTTTATTTATCAAGGGATTACTCTTCTATTTATCAAGTGAGTTTATCAAAGAATACTATTTTTTCCATGGAGAGCACTGATGTAGTTTGTTTGACATCGCTGTAAGTTTCAAGATTAAGGATTTTCTATGCCACACCTTTCCATGGTGCTACCTATTGGCAAGAGGTGAGGGCAACTCAGTTGTAAATCAATACTGTAAACACTGCAGGTTTCTCTTAACAGATCTCCGCTGAACTCTACAGATGAACCTATGCTCCCCATTTCTTCTGTAAAACATCCTGACTGATGCCACTGTTCTCTAACACAGTCACCTACTTCCGCCTCCAGCAGCTGAGCTATGTGCTTATTAGGAGTCAGTTACATTTGTTCCTAAACATGTTAATGCCTGTTGTACTTGTTATTGAAACTTTGAATTTATTAAATTATATGTAAACCAGTGAAATGTGAGAATAAATAGGAAGAGTTCTATACATGAAAATTAAGTTGAACGCTTTGGGAAGAATTACATAATGGTGATTAGTTATGCCTGTCAAGTTACATTTGAGATGTAACTTTGAGACGCTGTAAAATATCAGGGAGAATTTTTTAAAGTATAGAAAATTCTTTTTTCAGATTGCCTTATAAGTGGCTTTAAGTTCTCACTGACAATAAAGAATTTAAAGGTGAACATTACAGATGACGAATTATGAGTAGGAATCTTTTGAAGAAAGATAATCACAACACCAAACAGTATGCTCCTATTAAAAGAAAAGGTCTTGGACCAAATTCTAGCATAGAATGAGCAGTCACACTAAGAAAGCAGGAACTTTGTCTAATTTAAGGCTAGAAAAGTGCCTGCTACTTAGGAGGCGCTGAATAAATATTGATAGAATAAAAGAATGCTACATCAGTTTGAAAAATTAAAAGTAATCTGTTTTGTGCTAAAAATACAACGGTCAAGATACAAATGCATTTAATTACCTCTTAACTCTCTTTTTGTTGTAATGAACCAAGCACTTGTCCCTTGTCCTGACCATGTCATAGAAGAAGGCTTCCATTGTAATTACGAAAACTGAAAGGAAGGAAACACATTTTTGAAAACTCCCTATGAGAAAGACCTTACACATGAGAATTCCCACTCTGAGCCCCAGGTCAACCTGACCCAGAAACTGTGGAAACATTTGCCCCTCAAGAGACTGTGAGGGTTTGGGAAGAAGAGCATCAGTGATGATCACCTTGGAGTGAACATTACTTGGATCCTTCCACTTATTTTGGAGGAACCTAGGGAATTCTGAGATCCCTAAATATGCCCAAGTGTGATTTTTTTGCCAGCCCTGTGAAATAAGAGCTTCAAGTCATGATTAAGGATCATAAAGTAATGTGTGCTTTTTCTTGCTTGAGTGTGTGTGTGTGACAGAGAAAGAGAGAGAATGTGTGCATTTGTGTGTGTACACAGAATGCATGGTCTAGAATGAATGGTCATACCAAGAGGGTAGGAACTTGGTCTTATTTAGGGCTAGAAAAGTACTGCTATTTAGGAGGCACTGAATAAATGTTGGTGGCAGAAAGGATGCTATATCAGTTTGATGAAAAGAAAATGATGAGGCTGATAGACTTCTGTGGCTATTCAAGAAGGGCACTCTGGGTGAGCAGGAGGGTCAGAATTTTTACCATCACGTTTTTCTTTAGAAATTACATCTCTAATATCTGTGAATTCCAGATACTGCTCTCATATCATCAACCATTCATCATGGAAGAGAGATAGGGCTATATTAATCTTCCTGAGGCAACTGGAAAGGCTCTCAGATTGGGGAGTGAAAAGAGGGATGAAAAATTAGAAGCCTGTTGATATGAGATTTTTGAGGAGCTGCAGGACACAGCACCTGAGAAGCAGAAAGGAGCACGGGATGGTCTGCTTTGACTCCTTCACATCACAGATGCGGAAATGCAGTTCACAGAGGAGATATGACTGGCCCAGGGTTACGTGTCTGTCTGGGGGCTAAGCTGGGATAAGTAACAGTGGTTCCTCCTCTGCTGCTCTTTCTATGACACGGTTTTAAACGTGAGACCTGTGCATGACAAGGAAAAATAGAGTAGACAAGACGAGCCTAAGGGGAGAGATGGGAGAAATAGTAGCATGATCAGCCCACAGTACCAGACAAGCCCATGTCAGCTGAGGGGTCATGTAGACAATGCGGAGAACAGGTGGGCAGTGGACAGTGGGGAGAAGAGCATTTCCAATTTTGTGAATGTATTAGAAGTTCCAAGATGACTCTTCGTGAGTAAAGGAAATAAACTAACAGAGACTACAATCTGTTAGAAATAAAGCCTCTTTTTTTTTTTTTTTCCTGTTTCCAGTGTCTCTTGGAGTGCTTGACATAGTTTTTCTACACGCAAGAGCAGGAAACAGTGAGTGCTCACTCTGCAGCAAACTGTGTCAGCAAGGCATCCACTCAACCATGCTCAAACCATGCTCCTGTGTTCTTCCTCCAGCTTGGATGGTTGAGTGGATTTTGCTGTTATCTTGAGTTAATAAGCCTAAAGAGGGAAATGGAGTCTGTCTCCAGTTAAAATCTGGATACTTTGTTTATAATGGATTTTTTTTCTTGCATTAAAAAAAATTATTGCATTGCAATATTTATCTTGAGTACTGACTTTTTGGCACTCTCTTAAATTTTGCACCATGCTAACCTCACCCTCATCCCAAGCAGAACAGTACCTCTTAACCCCTGAAGATATAACATCCTATTCCATGCAATCTGTGAATGTGAGCTTCCTTGAAAAACAGATGTGATTAAGTGAAAGATTTTGAGATTATGAGAAGATTATCCTGGATTTTTCAGCTGGGCCCTAAATGCAATGGCAGAGTCCTTATAGGAGAGAGTCAGAGGGAGATCACACGCACACATAGAGGAGAAAGTGATGAGACAATGTAAGGATGTGGTCACAAGCCAAAGAATGCCTGCAGCCACCAGAAGACGGAAGATCAAGGAAAGGATCCTCTCCCAGAGCCTCTAAAGGGAGTGTGTGCCTACCGACACCATGAGCTCAGAATTCTTGGCCTCTTGAACTCTGAGGGAATACACGTCTATTGTTTTAAGTAACCCAGTTTGTGGTAGTTTGTTACATAGCAGCCAGAAGAAATGAATACACCCTTCCTTTTCACAATACCTCCCCAGTCTTCCACCTGCCCCTTGTGTCACCTCACTGTACACCTTGAACTCTGATTTCTCAGCCCGAGGTAGCCCACACACTCTTCTCCACTTGCACATGTGATGTTCTTTCATTTTGGACTGATGCTGAAATCTCACCCATCCCTCAAGGCCTTTTTCATGAAATCTGTCTGATATTCCCAGGCAGGATCTCTCCATTCTCGACCACCTGATTTAACTTCTCTGTTGATTTATCTTGATTTATAGAATTTGGAAGGGTTTTCTTTTCTTTCCTCTATCATATTTCAACTAAAGTCTAAGTTACAAAAGGCAAACTTTTTCTTAAATGTGTCTGTTTTCTTCCAAATACTACGTGTCTTGCCTATGAGAGATGCTAAACAAAAATGGTAGGTTTGGAATATTGTTTCAAGTGCTTAATGCAGTGGGTGGTCTACTGAGAAACTACCTCGGGCTGTGCACCCCCTTCACCAGGAGGAGACGAAACTGCCCACCCAGTCCCCCACCTGCCCCCTCCTCAGGTCAAGCAGAGGCCAGGAGCTGCTCTGCCTACAAAGGGTTAACAGGCACTGGGGTGGTTCCCACCAGCACCAAGTCTAAATGTGGGGCTAGAGCTGGGTGAGACCTTCACAATCCAGAGTTCAAAGAAAAGGAAAGCTATCCAATCCAAGAAATCAGTAAAGGGGAAAAGATCTCTCGTTCTGGAACTGGTGGGAGCCTGAACCCCCTCGGACGCAGCACCACCAAGGAGGGAGGGACATACTGAGAAAACGATGGCCTGTGGGCAGTGGAAAGGGCCATTACAGAAAAGACCCTGCATCCCTGCCCAGAGCAGTGCCCCAGACAGAGGATGGACAACACGCAGAGGTGAAGGCAGCCACAGAGGCCTGCACTCTTCCCCAGGATGGCGTGCACTGCCTCCCTGCTCCATCTCCTCTGAGCTGTTTCATATGATCTGGAAAAGGGTAGGAGCCCCAGATGGCCGCTGCTGTGCTTCTTGCCAATTCAGATGAGAGTTAGAGACCCATACAATACAGGAATGTGACATTTCTTGCATCCTAGGAGTCTTGGAGCAAACTGTACCTGCTGAGATTATAAACTTGGAGGTATCCTCTGGCTTTGTTTCCAATACATCTCAGTGTTGGAGAAAGGGTTTTTTTTTTTTTTTCTTCCCTGACTTTTTAAAAGTTGAAGTATAATTGATTTACAATATTGTGTTAGTTTCAGGTGCATAGCAAAGTGATCCAGTTATACATACATATGCAGATATCTGTTCTTTTTCAGATTCTTTTCTTTTATAGGTTATTACAAAATATTGAGTATAGTTCCCTGTGCTCTACAGTAGGGAGGAAGTTTTTGATTACATTGCCCCTCAAATCCCAAACACTCACATAATGTACCAGAGAGAGCCATGTCCTGGGATCTGTAACTAACAGTCAGGGCCACTTTATAAGGGCCTGGCCCAAAGAGGTAAGTGAGGGTGGAAGTGTATGCCAGCTCCTCTCGGCAGGGCAGGCGTCCTAGCAAGGAGCTGCATCAGAGGACAGGCTGCCTTTGTCTTTTCACAAAGATGCTCTTTCCCAGCCTCACTATCCTGTGCATTCCTCGTGAGGGAGCCTTTTTCTAATTCACAAAAAGGAGCCCTACAGGCTAGATGCCACCCTGTTTCCAGGAGCCCATATTTTAACTAACAAAGATGACTAGTTATTTTAAATCCATTTGAGAAGCATCTAGAAGAGAAACTGTTACTGAAAGCAAATATCAAATAATTTCTTTTGCTAATAAAAGTTAACTGAAAATGGTAAACACTGCAAACATTTTGCTCTTTTATTATTAATACAATGCATACAACCACGCTCCTAAATTTAATCCCCCTTTCATGTAACAAATCTACATGTCTTGATCCAAAATGGACCTAAAATTAACCAAAATACAGAATATGAAAAATGACTATAGATAAATCTGAATTCCAAGCCCAAGCTCCCTCCCTGTGGGTGCCCATCTATCTTGCAAATATAAGAAAACAGGCCTCCATAAAAGCTCTCTTCTGAGGGGGAGAAAACCATCTCAGGAGATGAGCAATGAGAGACTCCCAAAGAAGTTCAATCAAAGCAAAAACTAAACTAGTTTAGTTTTGCTCATGCAGTGATGAGCCTAACAGAAACCACACAGCCCAGGCCTGCTCGGCCTCCTTCTACCCCTCTCCCCCATTTTTATGATTGACTTGGGACTTTAGGAGGTGAACGGCAGCACTTAGGTCACAAATCCAAAATCAAGCAGAAGAGTCATGAAGCCATTTTTCCTACTTATTCAAACTGGAGCTGCCTTTGGGTCCAGGCTCAGAAGTATCATATTAGCCTGGATAAGGAGAGAATACACACACACGTGCTGGCCAGCATTCGGGGGCACAGTTGAAAGGCGCCGAGCAGAATCTTGGGGGCCTTTCATTGTCCTGTTGTGCAAACACAGACTGCCCTGCAAGAGTTCACAGCTTCCCTTTCACAGAACTGCTCCCCTGGTCACTCTCTCCCTTTCCCTCTTTCCTCTCTTCTTTCTATCCCCCTATCTGTCACCAAAAACATGGCAAAAGATGGTAAATGACTGACTGGTTCAGATTGCCACACTTTCTGCCTACCTCCTCCAATGTCCCTAGCATGTCTTCATGTTTCTCTTTACTGGGAAACTCCACAATAGACATCAAAGGTTTTCCTGATGAGAATACGCTTGCCAGTTTAAAGGGAAACTAGATTGCCCACCTCCCCACTTGCAAAAACTGTTAGCAAAATGTAACTCCAAGATTGAAAGCAGAGGTTTAAAACATGCACACACACAACACTCTCCAGTTCATGTTCTCTTTGTAGTCGTTCACCTCCTCTTTTGAAGCCAGGATCTAGATTATCAGTAGCCATAGTCATTTTAAAACAACTAGATTCCTAGGGTTAGAACAATAATGTGATTCAGTTTGGGTTTCTGTATATAGATCCCAGAATGCCTTGCTCCTTAGAGACAGATTAAAAGCGTCAAGAGCAGTCTCCCAAAGACTGGTCAGCAGATGGCTACCTGAGGATGAGATAGGAATCACCTGGGGATGCTCCTCTGGGCTCCCATCATAGAGATGCTGTTTCAGTGAATCCAGGGACCAGACAGGGAATGTGTAGCTCTAACAAGCTCCCACAATGATTCTGATGCACACGCAGCTATTGAAATCACACTTACTTGTGATTAAACATAATTTTTTTTGTTTGTTGTATAAACACTTATAACATTTATTTCAAAAACATTTTCCAAACCAGAAGGTATAGAGAAAGAGAATATGTCTTAGGAACTCTATGCTGCTGAACCATCATTGGCTTTTAGGCCTGGGACCATCTTTATTATATTGATATTATAATCCCAATTAAAAGGATAAAAATGATGTTAACAGTTTCCCACCAAGAGAGGTGGGGTCTAGTCCCTCTTCTCTCGAAACTTGGCAGGCTTGTTCAGCCAATGGAGTTTGCCAGAAGTGCTGTTCTATGACTTGTGAGTCTTGGTCACAGATGCCTGGCGGCTTCCCCATTCTGCCCTCAGCAACCTCCCGTGTTAGAAGATGACTATCTCAAGGCCAAAATGGTGAAGAGGTCTCCAGAAGATTCCAGCTCCCAGCCATCTGAGTCACTCCCAGTTTTTTTAGTTTTCCCACTGGAGATTCTAAGACATTTGGGTGTAGAGGCAAGCCACCCAACTCTGTTATGTCCAAATTCCTAGCCTACGGGGCCCATGAGCATGCTGAAATCATTGTTGTAGGATGCCACCAAGTGTCGGGGTGATTTGTGAAGCAAGAGTAGCCAATCAGAGTGAAAGGTGAACCATCTAAACAGTGTTTTAGGTTGATATATTGCTTGACCATTCAGGAAGTGGGGAAAGGAGTTAAGACTTAAGTACAATGAGAGGACTTATAGTATGTTGGTTGCACGCCTGGATCTATTAGGCTTGGGCTTAAACCCCCCTCCAGCACTCACTAGATAAGATGCTTAATGTCTCTGTGTATCCTTGGTTTTGTTTTTTTTGTTTTTTTTTTTCCTGTGCATCAATTTTGAAATTGGGATGCTAAGAATAGTTCCTGCTCCACAGAACTGTTGTAAGCATGAAATGAGATACAGCCTGGCCCTCAGCAGCATCCCTGCCTGCACTTGTGGCTCTGTCACTGAAGGCTGCCAGGAGGCCTCACCCTGCTAAACATGCAGCTTGCACATATGAGCATCACATAATTCCTGCTCTTGTCTAAGCAGTCTTGGAAGCCAGAAGATGTTCTGTTTCTTGGCTGGGTTTAAGTCACAGGCAATAGAATTGGCTATACAAGAAGACAGAGAATTGATTTACTGGTTTGCGAAAGTTGTGGGAAAATGAAATGCCTTGTCTTGCTTTCATCTATAGTTTGTGCCTTGGGTGCTAAAGTTTTGATTCTTCTTTAGCAGTTTTTAATAGCTGACACTGTCTATGTATTGCATGCCAAGCAGTATTCCAAATTCATGCACTGAGTTAATCTTTATAGTAGATGGTTATATCTTTATATAATCTATGATAGATATATCTATTATGTGAGGTAGGTAGTATTGGCCCCATTTTAAAAATGAGAAAACTGAGGCTCAGAGGCATTACATCACTTGCTCAAAGACATGGCAGCTGGTAAATGGCAGGGCTGAGCTCTGAACCCAGTTACTGCCATGATTTTAGCTGCAAAGTTGGGCTATATCTCACTCCCCTACACTGCCCTTCTACTGAGGAAAATGTTTCCATTTTATGAGTATTTAAAATAATGTTTTCATGCCTTGCTGTAAAAGGTTTCTCTGTTCACAGTACACTATTCAAAAATGGTCTTTTTAAGAGCTGTGACATACAGCAATCACAGGGAAGTACGTAAAAGTTACACCTGAATTACAAGTAAAGCTGATGCTTGTACTTCTGGGGCCCTTGAGGATTTGAGTTCTACATGAGCACATCAAATTGTTTCCCTAATTAGCATGACATCCTGTCAACACTTATAGCCTATGTCCACGAGTTTTCTTTAGCAGTACTCTATGAGATTAAAGGACTTCCTTTTGATTCCCAGTTGCAGAATTTTTTATCATGAATATGGATGATTTTAAAAAGCATCCGTCAAGTGCTTTTCTGTATCCACTTTGTTATTATTTTCTAAATTAACTGCTCTTGTGATAATACTCCATATCGTTTCATTCCCTAGTATATAGTTAATTTTCATACATGTTCCCTGTGGCATGAAAAGAATTTACATATGGATGTTGTTTGGTGTAGCATCCATATATGTCATTAAATAAGGCATGTTAACTATGCTGTTCAACTATCCCATAGCCTCACTAATTTTTCTATCACCTTGTTCTAATAATTCCTGAGAGGGGTGTTAAAATATTCCAAGACTATTTTACATTTCTTTATTTCTTCTTATCTTTTATCAAATTTTTGCCTTATAAACATAAAATTGTTACACTTTCCTGGGGAATTAAACCTTTGATCATTTTGAAGAGTTCCTCTTTATATTTAGCAATACTTTTGACTTTAACCTGAAACTAATAAAGTCAGATTTTTGGTTATTATTAGTATATAGCTTTCTCCATTTTTTTTGAACTTCCAAATTTTCTGTATTTTTATTTAACAAATCTCTTATAAAGAGCTTTTGCCTTTTTAAAAAATCCAGACTCTGTCTTTCCCCTGGAGCATTTAGCTCATCCACGTTTAATGCAAGGACAAATATACTTGTATTTAAATCTACCATCTTACAAGCTTATTATTTGCTGTTTTTCTTTCTTCTCTTGATTTTTAAAGCTATTCTCTGTTTTCCTCTCTTAGACCAGAAGTTCTATCCTTTCTATTTGTGTGTGTGTGTTATGGTTACCTAAAAAGTACAAAAGCACTCCTTGATCCGTCAAAGTCTAATAATGATCCATATTTTTACTTTTTTCTAAGATATGCAAGGATATTAGTATACCTTAACTATGATTACTCTCACTGATTCTTAGAACTCTTGTGGTTGTACATTTTGCGTGCACACTAAGTCACATCCAAGTCTCTGCCAGCCCTGGGCTGTAGCCCATCAGGTTCCTCTGTCAATTTGATTTCCCAGGCAAGAATACTGGAGTGGATAGCCATTTCCTTCTCCAAGGGATCTTCCCAACCCAGGGATCGAACCTGCATCTCCTGATTGGTAGGTGGATTCTTTACCACTGAGCTACCAGGAAAGCCTAGTGGCTTTATAATGTTATTTTAGTTTTTTATAATATTTTAGTTCTTTATAATCTGAATATGATAAAAATTTCAGCATTATGACACTACTTTTTATGTCTTACATAGCTAATGTTCATATAAACCAATCTTATTAACTTTGCTTTTTATTCTTTGATGCATCTCCGAAGTTCTATGTGGGATAATTTTCCTCCTAACTGAAAAATATCTTTGAGAATCTTTTTTTGTGTGGATCTTCTGGTAGCCTAGTCTCTCAGTTTTTAATTTGTCTAAAAATGTCTTTATTTTGCTTTCAATTTAGAGAGAGAGTTTCTAGACTGTCAGTTATTTTATTTCGGCCTTCTGATTTTCAATGTTGTTGAAAAATTAGCTGTCAATCAAACAACTTTGTCTTTGATTTTGATTTTTAGATTTTAATCTTTTGTCTTTGGGTTTCTGCAGTTTTAGTCTAATGTGTCTAGATGTGAATTTATTTATCCTGCTTGGGCATCTAGAATCAGTGGATTGTTTTCCTTCATTGGTTCTGGGAAATCCTCAGCTATTATGTTTTCAAGTTTTACCCACTCTGCCATCTTTCCTTCCTTCTGAGACTCCAATTAAATTATGCTAGACCTCAATGCATCCTTCACATGTCTGACCCTCCTTCTAGTCTCTATTTTCTATTGACTGTGGTGCACATTGCTTTCTCTCTTCAGGTGCTTTATAACCTTTTATTGTTTAACAACCATTTTGTTTGAAAAAATTACATACAGAAATAACTTGAGACCTAGGATACTGTTAGCACCCTCCATCTCATTCTATAGACAGTGCAGCAGAATCTTCAACACCAGGCTCTCACATGATAGAAGTGAGCCCTCTACTCGAAGAGTCTTCCAAGAGGCATCAAGACTGTGGATGGAATTTATGGACAGTAAATATATATTTTATGAGTGCAGAGCTATACCACTTAGAAACAGTAGGTTATTCAAATTCTCAGGGCCAAAGTTTTCTAATTTGCACAACAAGAATGGATGAGTACCTATCCCATTGGACTGTGGTGAGAATTAGGTATAACACACACAAAACATGTGGCATTCACCCAGCCTAATACAGGCAGGTACGTGATGCATGCTAATGAATATTATTATTGTTGTTGTTGTTCTTGAAGCAGGAAGCCTGGCTTGCTATAACAACAAGGCAGAAGTGAGTAGACTGGCATTCTAGCCCTAGCAGGTTAACGTTTGATAGACACATAATAACCCCACGGCTTTCTGCTTCCTTGCCCATAAAATGAAGCTCATATGATCTTTTTTTGATATAAGCTTAGATAAAAGAACATGAAGAATATCACAAGTGTACTCAGCTCTTTGAATGAAACACACCTAAGGCCACTCCAGTCAGAACTAAAATCTCTCTGCATCAGTGAGATGCTCTGGGCCCCAGGAAATCCCTTCCTTTTTGCTTGTGTTCACCTGTGGCTCCTCTATCCAGCCAGCATGAACACAGTTAGACGGGAGGTGAACAAGACAAAGCTGAAAACAAAGGAATAGACATGGCTGCACTCGAAACACGTTCCTTTAGGGTGTATCTGCGTCTAAAGCGGCGAGTTAGCAAGGACACTACACAGAGCATGAGGAGCTAAAGCGACGAGGGAAGAAAGAGAACTTGTGCTGTGAGGCTGCCTGAGCCATAGAGAGGAATCCTCAACTCCAGGCTCTAAGATGGTAGGACCGACCTCTCCTCGAGACATAAAGGAGTGTGAGTGGAATTAAAGGATGTCCTCCTCGAGACAGAAAGACTGTGAGCGGAATTTATGGACGGTGAATATGCATTTAATGCATGTAGTGACTGAGAAGGTCTTCCACTTTTAACAAAAGAATGTGTTATTCTATGGACTTTGCCTTTGAGACTCGGCTGCCATATCACCCTTAAGTACTTGAAGTACTATGATCTTTACCTGGTATTAACAATTGAAGTAGTGCTAGACTGTCTGCCACAACTTTAGCAAGGTTTCCTATCTTGGTAAAAACTGAATCAGAACTTTCTTCACCCTCTGGTTATTTTGAATCTCTCAGTTTGACTACTGTAATTGTGTGAAGAAAACACAGTCTAATGTTGTGGAGTTGATACTGAGGTAGGGTTTCTATAGAGATGCAAAGTGAAACTGATTTTCTTGTTTTGTTTTTTGTTAAGTGTTCTGAGAGGCAGAAATATGTCTTCAAAGCTCTTGGGACACTGTAGGTTATTTTCTGCACTTTTTGTAATTTTCCAGGAGGAGGAGATAGTAGCAGAGGCCAGTTACCCCTACATATGCCTCCTAGCAGTTGGGCTTTAGAGGGACTTGTCTGGAAGAAAGGGAAAGGGTTACTTGCTCAGTCATGTTCGATTCTTTGTGACTCCATGGACTGTAGCCTGTCAGGGTCCTTTGTCCATGGAATTCTCTAGGCAAGAACACTGAAGTGGGTAGCCATTCCCATCTCCTGGGGATCCTCCCGACCCAGACCCAGGGATCAAGCCTGTGTCTCCTGCATTGCAGGCGGATTCTTTACCATCTGAGCCTCCAGGGAAGCCCTGTCTGGTCTGAAGGGAAAGTCAATCCTGCCAAGCAGAAGTGGGGGAGATAAGGACCCTGAAGATCACCACAGCTGGAACGCTCAGTCTTGAATGTGGACACAGATCCCCCGGGGGAGCTTGTTAAAACGCAAAATCTGATTTGGCAGGTCTGGGGTGGGGCCTGAGATTTTGCATCCAAGAAGCAACCAGGTATTACTGATGCTGATGCTGTTAGGCCAAGGACTGCTCTTTAGGTTGCAAGAGTTTCAAATACTGACAGAAAGAGTATAAATTATATCTGCTTTTAAACTTTTTAGTAAATCTTATTCATTACACGCATGGTGAATTCATCAGGACTGCAAATTCTGAGCAATATCAAAATGAAATACCCTATGTTAATATGTCCAGGTCAGCAGTTGGATCCACTAGTAGAGAAATGCCCATGTGGTTAAAGACAGTACAAAATGTACAACTGGAACATCTTAGTCCATTAGCAAGGTATCTTAACTTCTGTGGAACACCACACTGCCCATCTTCACTGTAATTCCCGAGGTTGTAACTAAGCAAAGCAACTTTGTAACAGAGAAAACCAAGATCAAAAAGCAACAACAGCCTTGGCTTCCTAAGGGATGTGGGGCTTCTGCGGGGAGTGGGTTTGAAGGTCACTGAGAAAGCATCTGAAATGCAATCATACCATGTTAGGCACTCCTGGAAGCCCGGTTCACACCAGAACACACAAGGGCACTCCTGGGTGTGCAGAAGTACTAAAATAGCCCACACTTGCTGCCCATGCATTCTAAGTACTGACCAGAGCTCTCTCTCATCTCTTGCTTTTTTCATTCTATTCATCCATGAAGTCCTTCCTGAATAGTCTTCCTTTGTCTTTCAACATAGTTCTAGTGCTGCCCATCTGAAAATCATTTATAAGCAATTGCTTTAAATAGGAAAAAGAAGGAATCCTTCCTAGAAGAAACCAAACACCTGAAAAAGGAATTCAATTTCATGAAACAAACATGCTCAAAGACATTTTTCTTTCATGTTCTGCAGCAATCAAAAGCCAGGGAGCTCCATCTCAGAAGGCCAATTTTGGTGATTTCCAGGGATATTTGATACTCTCTTTTTGGAAAACATTAGAATTCACTTCTGTATGTAAACACACATGTGAATACAAATGTAACTGTACCTTTTACAAAATCCATTGTTGAACCAAACTCATTTGGATGTATGCTTCACTGAATGTAATCAGAAATTGTGCATAAAGTTAAAAAAGGCCAGCATCAGCAAACTAGGGTCCTCAGACTAACCCTGGCCTATTACCTGGTTTTTGGATAGCCTGTGAACTAAGACCAGTTTTTGTGTTTTTAAAAGGTTGGAAAACAACCAGCAGTCCTGCTTTAAAAATAGCTGGAGTGTACCACAAGTAAACGTTTTTATCTCTACTGCTATGTGAGGATAAAAGAGAAATACTTTGCCAGGAGCACATCCCAAGACTGCGTGTAAAGGGCACAGACATTCACGGCAGACCCTCTCCACTCACTGGCTCTGTGACCTGGGGCATTCAGCTAGAGACATGGTTTCTTAGAAGAAGTTTTATTAAGAAGTTGTTTCTAACTTGTCTTCTTATTTTCGAAATATGTTAATCTAATTATCTCCAAAAGGAAAATATTTAGGGATCCTTCACTATTCAAGGGTCGAACCTAAAATAATAATAAAAAAAAAAGATTACCAAAAAAAATAAAAGGTTGGAAAAAAATCAGGAGAGTATTTTGTTATTTGTGAAAGTTACATGAAAATCAATAAATCTGAATTCAATAAATAAACTTACTAATTCATTTATGTATCGTTGGTGGCTGCTTTTATGCTACAACAGCAGGTGAGAAGTTGCAGCACAGACGGTATGACAAGTGTTAGGGGCTGAACTGTGTCCCCCTCCAAATCCACATACTGAAGTCCTGACGTGCTGAAGTACATCAGAGTGTGATCATCTTTGGAGACAAGGTCTCTACAGAGGCAATCAAATTAAAATGAAGTCATTAGGGGAGGCCCTACTCCAATAGGCCTGGTCTACTTATAAGATGAGGAATTTGGACACAGGCACACATAGAAGGAAGATCATATAAAGAGACAGAGGGAGAAGGCAGCTATTTACAAACCCAGGAGACAAGCCTGGAACAGATCCTTCCCTCACAGCCCTTAGAAGGAGCCAATCCTGCCAACGCCTTGACCTTGAAGTTCTAGTCTCCAGAATTGTGTGAGACAATACATTTCTGTTGTTGAAACACCCAGTCTGTGGCAGCTACATCAGCCCCAGGAAACTAACACAGTGAGCAAAACAAAGTATTCAGTACATGGCTTTTACAGAGAAAGCTTGCTAACACCTACTCCACGGGACTAATTTTTTTAAAAAAATTTAACTGGAGTATAGTTGATTTACAATGTTGTGTTAGTTTCAGGTGTATAGCAAAGTGAATCAGTTATCCATACACACATATCCACTCTGTTTTAGATTCTTTTCCCATGTAGGACATTACGGAGTATTGAGTAGAGTTCCCTGTGCTATACAGTAGGTCCTTATGCTTTATATATAGTAGTGAGTATATGTCAATACCCATCTCCCAATTCATGGGACTAATTTTTGCATTTAATGCTTTGAAGCCAGCAAGCACATGCCTCATGACCAGCAACAGAGACTCCAGAAATCTTTTGTGCATCTCACACTTACTCTAGTCTTTAAAATCATCTTTTTTTCTCTTGCAAATGAGATGGGAACAACCAACCAATTACACATTATCTTGGATAAAACAGCATTATTGAACAACCCAACTCAGTACCTCTTGCATCAAGCCAGGAAGGTGGCAAGTTAGCTCCACTAGCTCCGTGAATTTACGAATTCTCAATAATGGGAGGAGTGAGAAAAAGAAAGGAGAATGGAGAGACAGGAAAGGAATTTCAAATTCATTTCTGAACCTTTCAACACAGTGCTGTGTAACTAAAACATTGTGTCACAGAGCCCTGGCACCCTCTCATAAGACCAACATCTCTGCCAGTTCTCTTGGGACATCTCCCATAGATGCAGTTGGCGCTCAGAGAATTTAAGGGAAGATGACAAGACACAACAGGTTAATTCCATTTTCAAAACAAATTACTAGTTACTTTGGAAAAATTTTTTGATCCTTTTTGATCCTCACATGATCAGAAATATGGTCTACATTGCTATTAATAAAAATAATGGCAAGAACAATAATATTATGTGCCAAGCATGTCCAAAACTCTTTATATGAATTATTTCATGTAATCACCACAATAATCCTATGAAATTAAAAGTATTTTTATTTCTCTGTGATTGATAAAGTAACTGAAATTTACAGAAACTAATTGTCCAAGATTACAGAACTGGAAAATGGCAGAACCAGTGCTTCAGATTAAAGATGTAGGATTCTGAAGCCCAATCTTTCAACAGTGGGTCATGTGGCCTCAATATGGTACATGAAAAAAAACAAAATCTTGATGCCTCCACAGTTTTATTCACCTGAGAAAGTGACTGTTTTTTTACTTCTTTGTCTTAGATATGTCTTTCGTTTTGATGCTTTGACATCTTAGGATGTTGCTGACATTGGAAGGGACTGCTCTTTCAGGGTTAGCTAATTTCTAGGGATAGCAAATACCTCTCTTGGAAGCACACCTTTCATAATCACATAAACCAATCCAGAGCACACACCCCAACCATTTCCTTTGTTGGGCTCTCAAACTCAGACCAGTATCTACTAGTCCTAATGACCCCAGGGCCAGGTACCGGACAGCTAAGAACAGTGCCTATTCCCCAGAACCTGCTGAAATTATTCAGATGAGCCAATTCTAAGCCTATGAATCCTGCCTCACTTCTTCCTTTCCACAGAAACCACAATAAAAACTCTTATCTACATTATTTCCCCCCGCATTCCTTCTGCCTCATAACCAATCCTGGTGCTTCCTCCTGAGGCCTTGCATGTAGTGACTTGGCCCCTCATCTTGGGAATGGTGAGTAACAAGCTATCTTTTCAGTGACAAATTCAGTGACAAATCATGTCCTAATTTATTGGCCTCACCATATCCAAACAATAATAAAACATATATTTTAAGACACTCTCATAGTCTCATCTACCTCCCTTCCCCCTATAATTAAGCTTGGAATACTTACCAAACAATGCCTTGACACGGTGACCTCTACCAACAAAAATGTTCAGAAATGAAACTAACCAACCACTACTCCTGCCCCCCAAACAGAAACAATAATAGTAAAATGAGAGTTTCATAAACCTTCCATTGCTTTCCCTCCTGCCTAAGGCCTAAGCATTCTGGCAGTGAAATGCTGCTCTCTGAGTGTGTCCCACCTCTCAACTTTCCCGGGAAGCAAAAACAAAGGATGGGGAGCCCATCTTTTCTTTAACTGGGTCTTCTGCTTCTTCAATAGGGTATCTCTTCTGCAGATTAGGGCATCAAACTTAAAATCAGCTAAGAGCAGACAGGAGAGTGAAACAGGTATATTCCTCACCTGACTGCCCAGATCATGCGTTCATCATGGGGAAAAAGTGTGATCATGGCAGGGAGCCCAGGTGATGCCTCTTCCTCCTAAGGCTGCTTGAGTGCACGGTCTCCTCCTGAGCCTTCTTCTGAAGGCCACAGACTATCTCTGGGTTCACCACCAGTGTTAATTTGCCAAGATACACTCTTATTTACGAGCGAAAGTTTTACTATCCACCAAAGAAGGGCACTGATTCAAAGAAAGCCTGAATCACTGCCAGCCAATGAGCCTTCAGTAGCTTTTTGCTGAAAGGCATGAAAACTTGCTTGTGCTGTGCATCTGGGCTGGAACAAAGAGAATGCTGGGAAAGCCAGATTGTGCTGGCCGCAGCCTGTCAAATCCATTCATCTGGCAAGAGGAATTACGGCCAGTGACCCTCTGTACTTGTGTGACCAAGGCAAATTCATTCATGCTCCGTTTTCAGGCTGAGTAAACAAGATCCAGAAGGCTCTGATTTGTGTAAAGAAACAGTACCAGGTTAACCAATAGTTGGTTAAACATGTGCTTTGGGCACTGCAAAGTAGAAGCACCAAAATAAATAGCCTCATAAGGAAAAAAAAGTCAAAGTGTTGTTAGATTTCCTCACATTTTTTTAAAGCTAATTTTGTTTTTTATTTTGAATGACACATGGGGACATAGGGAGAGGAAATATAATTTATTTTCAAGAGTTTTGTGTCTCTAAATGATAATTCAAAATTGACCCAAAGTCAGGATCAAGGCATGACATTTAGCTCGTCTGCTTCTTAAGACCACTAAGTTCTTAGGATAAATCAGCAATACCAAGATAGCCTTGGGAGATTCGGAACAAGGGCAGGGTGGGCGGTTGGGGGCGGGGTGCGACGTGTTATATGGTATATAAAAAGGAGGACTTGAGATAGGCTTTGTTGGTGGGACAGACAGGAGTGCTTTATAGTGGGAGTAAGCTGTCAACAAGGAACATACTTTCCCTCTAGTCCTAAAATGACCACAGTGCAGGTGGATAGAGTGGGTCTCTGCCCCAAGCCAGCGTGTGTTCAGTACCTTGAAGAGAACTGTGATCTCAGCAGAGGCCAAGAGAAAGACCCATTGTCATCAAAATCCTAAACAGCCCTGGATTGTGACAGTCACTAGTCCCTTTAAAACACCTGCCAAATTGCCAAACCAAGGGAGTTTATCACACACTGTCAGATGACCATCCCAGGAAAGGGTCTCAGTTACAGGGAAAACAATCATAGTAATGGCAGAACATGAGTCCAGATTTCAATAGCCAAATAAGAAAAACAAGGACTATTTGATGTTTTATTTAAGGGGGCAATTCACCTACATGAAAAAAAAGTAAAGAAAACCCATACATGTTTACTTCTCAATTTTAATTTGGCTCCTAGTGACTCTGATCTGTGAGAACACAGTTGTACTTAATTCCTTTCTAGGCCACAAGAGGGAAATCTAACCCACCTAACTAGGACTTCTTTCTTTTTTTTTAAACGAATAATCACAGAATCAAAATTTTTAGGCTGAAGAACATATAGAAATGTTATCTTTTCTGCTCCTTCCACCCCTGCCCACTTCTAAAAATTATTTGAGTCTATGTGGTCATGGAGACTTCCAGAAAAACACAAACCAGCCATCTTAATTGGGCAGGAGCCCTCAGAGTTGGGAAATTGTTCTAATAGTCAGTCTGAATTCTTTCCAGTTCAGCTTGAATTTATTTCCTCAAATTACATATTCATCAGTTATGAAGAACAGCTGGTCATCTTTCTCAGCATCATATTATTCTTTAAATTCCTGAATACCTCCAGGTCATGGCTGTCTCTCTGAAGCAAAATGAGCCAACTCTTTAACTTGGCCAAAGAGTGTACATCCCAACTCTTCAACCGGGTGTTTCTTCTCTAAACTCTCTCTACATCACCCCACCCTCCCCTATACTTTCAGACTACAGCCATACAGGCTAAACCATGAGGAGAAAACTGAAGTATTTCAAGGTTTGCCTTGCATGTATGGCTATTAATACATCCCTGTGCTGGCTCTCTTTTTAAATACAACACAGTGTTTTTGATATATATTTACCTAGTATGATTCCAAAGCCATATGTATACATGATGTGTATATGCATATATTGGGCTTCCCTAGTGGCTCAGATGGTAAAGAATCTGCCTACAATGCAGGAGACGTAGGTTCAGTCCCTGGGTTGGGAAGATGCCCTGGAGGAGGGCATGGCAACCCACTCCAGTATTCTTACCTGGAGACTCCCCATGAACAGAGGAGCCTGGTGAGCTACAGTCCATGGGGTTGCAGAGTTGGACATGACTGAGCGAATAAGCACAGCAGAGCATATGCATATATACCACATATACAAACATGTAACATATGTACACATAATATACATATATATACACTTTCATATAAAAAAATGAATGTCTAAGTTAGTGTGCATTTATGTGTCACTTATGAACTCCATTGTATTTCCAACTTCCACCATTGCACACATTATTTCAATTTCTAACTTCACTCTCCAAGTTTTTAACCATTTACTTTCCTATTAGGTATAAAACATAACTGGTATGTATTTAGAATGTTATTCTTTTAATAATTTTTTTTAAAAAACTTATTCATTGATAAGTCCCCTTCAAGGATCACAGCCTTGTCATGGCAAAGGGACTTGTGTAACTCAATGAAGCTATGAGCCATGCTGTGCAGGGCCACCCAAGACAGACAGGTCATAGTGAAGAGTTCTGACAAAATGTGACCCACTGGAGGAGGGAATGGGAAACCTGCTCTAGTACTCTTACGGCCAGAGCCCCATGAAGAGCATGAAAAGGCAAAAAGATGTGACACTAGAAGATGAGCCCCCCGGGCCGGCAGGTGTCCAACATGCTGCTGGGAAGAGTGGAAAAACAGCTCCAGAAAGAATGAAGAGGCTGAGCCAAAGAGGAAACGACACTCTGCTGTGGATATGTCTGGTGGTGAAAAGAAAGTCTGATGCTATAAAGAACAATACTGCATAGGAACCTGGAATGTTAGGTCCATGAATCAAGGTAAATTGGACGTGGTCAAGAAGGAGATGGCAAGAGTGAACATCAAAATCTTAGTAATCAGTGAACAAAAATGGACAGGAACGGGGGAATTTAATTCAGATGACCATTATATCTAATACTGTGGCAAGAATACCTTAGAAGAAATGGAGTAGACATTTCATAGTCAACAAAAGAGTCTGAAACTCAGTCACTGGGTGCAATCTCAAAAACAACAGAATGATTTTGGTTCATTTCCAAGGCAATCCATTCAACATCGCAGTAATCCAAGTCTACACCCCAACCACTAATGCTGAAGAAGCTGAAGTTGACTGGTTCAATGAACACCCACAACACTTTCTAGAACTAACACCAAAAAAGATGTCCTTTTCATCACAGGGGATCAGAATGCAAAAGTAGGAAGACAAGAGATACCTGGAGTAACAGGCAAGTTTGATCTTGGAGTACAAAATGTGGTAGGGCAAAGGCTAACAGTTTTTTCAATAGAACACTGGTTATAAAAAATACTCCCTTCCAACAAAACAAGAGATAACTCTACACATGGACCTCATCAAATGGTCAATATCAAAATCAGATTGATTATATTCTTTGCAGCCAAAGATAAAGAAAAGCTCTATACAGTCAGCAAAAACAAGACCTGGAGCTGACTCTGGTTCAGATCCTGAGCTTCTTATTGAAAAATTCAGGCATAAACTAAAGAAAGTGGGGGAAACCACTAGGCCATTCAGGTATGACCTAAATCAAATCCCTTGTTATTATACAGTAGAGTTGATGAATAAATTCAAGGGATTAGATCTGGTAGACAGAGTGCCTGAAGAACTGTGGACAGAGGTTCAGAACATTATACAGGAGGGGGTGACCAAAACCAAGCTAAAGAAAAAGAAATGCAAGAAGGCAAAGTGGTTTCTGAGGAGGTTTTACAAATAGCAGAGGAAAGAAGAGAAACAGAAAGGAAGGGAGAAAGGGAAAGACATTCCCAACTGAATGCAGAGTTCCAGAGAATAGCAAGGAAAGATAAGAAGGCCTTCTTGAATGACCAATGCAAAGAAATGGAGGAAACAATAGAATGGGAAAGACTAGAGATCCCCTAAGAAAACTGGACATATCAAGGGAACGTTTCATGCAAGGATGGGTACAATAAAGGATAGAAACAGTATGAACTTAACAGAAGCAGAAGAGACTAAGAAGATATGGCAAGAATACACAGAAGAACTATACAAAAAAATCTTAATGGCCCAAATAACCAAGATGGTGTAGTCATACACCTAGATCCAAACATCCTGGAATATGAAGTCAAGTAGGCCTTAGGAAGCATTACTACAAATAAGCTAGTGGAGGAGATGGAATTCCAGCTGAGCTGTTTCAGCTCCTAAAATAGGATGCTGTTAAAGTGTTGCAATATGACAACAAATTTGGAAAAGTCGACAGTGGTCACAAGACTGGAAAAGGTCAGTTTTCATTCCAATCCCAAAGGAGGGCAATGCCAAAGAATGTTCAAATTATCATACAATTGCACTCATTTCACATGATAGTAAGGTTATGCTCAAAATCCTTCAAGCTAGGCTTCAGCAGTATATGAATCAAGAACGTCCAGATGTACCAGCTGGATTTAGAAAAGGCATAGGAACCAGAGATCAAATTGCCAACATCTGCTGGATCATAGAGAAAGCGAGGTAAGTCCAGAAAAACATCTACCTTTGCTTCATTGACTATGCCAAAGTCATCACAATCTGTGGAAAATTCTTAAACAAATGGGAATACCAGACCATCTGACCTGTCTCTTGAGAAACCTGTATGCAGAACAAGAAGCAACAGTTAGAACTGGACATGGAATGACTCACTGGTTCAAAACTGGGAAAGGTATAAGACAAAGCTGTATATTGTCACTCTGCTTATTTAACTTCTATACCGAGTACATCATGCAAAATGCTGGACTGGATGAAACACAAGCTGGAATCAAGATTGCTGGGAGAAGCATCAACAACTTCAGATATGCAGATGATACCACTCTAACAGTAGAAAGTGAAGAGGAACTAAAAGGCCTCTTGATGAATTGAAAGAGGAAAGTGAAAAAGCTGACTTACAACTCAACATTCACAAAACGAAGATCATGGCATCTGGTTTCATCACTTCATGGAAAGCAGAAGGGGAAAAAATGGAAGTAGTGACATTTTCTTTTCTTGGGCTCCAAAATCACTACAGATGGTAACTGCAGTCATGAAATTAAGATGACTGCTCCTTGAAAAGACAGTTATGACAAACCTAGACAGTGTAGTAAAAAGCAGAGACATCACTTTGCTGACAAAGATCTGTATAGTTAAAGCTATTATATTTCTAGTAGTCATGTATGGATGTGAGAGCTGGACCATAAAGAAGGCTCAGCACTTTGTATTGATGCTTTCAAATTATGGTGCTGGAGAAGACTCTTGAGAGTCCCTTGGACTAGAAGGGGACCAAACCAGTCAATCCTAAAGGAAATCAACCCTGAATATTCATTGGAAGGACTGACGCTGAAACTCAATACTTGACTACTTGATGCAAAGAGCCAACTCATTGGGAAAGACCCTCATGCAGCAAAAGCTTGAAAGCAAGAGGAAAAGAGGGTGACAGAGGATGAGATGGTATCACCCAACTCAACAGTCATGAGTTTGAGCAAACTCTGGGAGATAGTGAAGGACAGGAAAGCCTGGCATGGTGCAGTCCATGAGGTTGCAGTGTCGGACACTAGTTAGTGACTGATCAAGGAACAACAACAAAGCTGAAAAGTCAGAAATGCATTTAACACACCTAACATATACATCATCAGTTAGCCCAGCCTGCCTTAAATATGCTTGGAGTACTTACATTAGCCTATAGTTGGGCAAATTCATCTAACACAAATCCTGTTTTATAATAAAGTGTTGAACAACTCATGTAGTTTATTGAATATCGTACTGAAAGTGAAAAACAGAGTGGTTATATGGATACAGAGAGGTTGTAGGTGTATTGATTGTTTACCTTCGAGACTGTGTGGCTGACTGGGAGGTGAGGCTCAGCCTGGGAAAAGGTCAAAATTCAAAGTACAGTTTCCACTGAAAGTTTATAGCTTTCACACCATGAAAAAGTAGAAAAATTAAGTTGCACCATCATAAGTGGGGACTGTATGTTTTGTTCATTTGGCAAAACTGTACCGGACATTTGCCATATGCCAGGGGGTACTCTGTGCATTAGGGATACAGTGAAAACAATTAAGCCCTGGCCTCTTGATGCTTTTCTTCAACTGGGTGGAGACAGACAATAAAACAAGTAAGTAAATCTATATGTGCAATGGGACTATGAGCTACAAAGAAAAGTAAAGCAGGGCAAAGGAGCTAAGCTGCGCTCAGCTGTGAGGGCTATTTTATGTAGGGTGGCCAGGGGAACCTTCATGGAGAAATGAGGGGCAGGCTATGCAGATTTCAGAGGGAAAAGCATTCCAGACAGAGGGAACAGCCACTGTTAAGTGTCTTGAGGCAGAGTGTTCTTGGCATGTTGATCGAACAATGGCTGGAGCGGAGAGAGAAACAGGACAAGAGGGAGGAGATAAAGTGCAAGGGAGAAGGGGGCCGTTTCCAGCAGCATCTGAGATCACAGTAAGGGGTCTGGCAAGTCTCTGAGTGAGACGGGGAGCCCTGAAGGGCTTTAGAGCAAGGAGGTGATCTAACATGTTTTTTAAAGCAGTTCTCCTGGTTGCTGTGCTGAGGCGAGGGTGTGGGCAGGAGTGGACAGAGTGGAAGGCAGGAGGTCTGTGAGGAGAGCACTGTAGGTGTCTAAAGGAGAGCAGCCTGGCCCAGGGTGGCAACAGTGGGGACAGAAGACAGTCTCAGACTCTGGCCGTATTCTGAAGGTCGAGTTGCTAGGACTTGCTCTTGGATGTGCAGTAGGAAAGGCAGAAAAAAAAGTAGTCAAGGATGAATCCTAGATTTCTAACCAAACCTACTAGAAGGATGAAAATGCCATTCACTGAGATGAAGAAACTGAAAGAAGCAGGGTTTGGGGAGGGGAAGGGGGAGGTGCTGGCAGAACTTCAGTTTTGTACACATCAAGTTGAGATGTCTAGAAAACATTCATGTGGAGTTCAGTGGGCAACTGGGAAGTCTAGAGGACAGTGAAGGGCACTAAAAACAGATGCTGCCCCTTCTGCCATTTTAAAAATCCCAAAGTCAATCAACTATACTTTTAAAAAAAAAGTTGAATTCTGAAAATGGAGGAAAACTTGAGTAAAAATTAAGTTCCTCCATAAGATTTTTTTCAAGGTCTTGTTTTTAGGGCTTCATGGTTCATCTAACTCTTTGCTGATCAAAGTGTAGCCCCTGGGCCAGCAGCACAACATGACTAGGGGCTTGTTAGAAATGTAGACTCTCTGGTCTTCCCCAAACCTGAGTCAGGATAAGAGATCCCCAGGTGATTTTTAAACACATTAAAATACATGTATACCAAAGTATATGTATGTTAATATATACTTATATGTATATAAGTATCTTGGGCTTCCCAGGTGGCTCAGTGGTAAAAAAGCAACCATGAACTTCCAGATGTTCAAGCTGGTTTTAGAAAAGGCAGAGAAACCAGAGATCAAATTGCCAACATCCACTGGATCATTGAAAAAGCAAGACAGTTCCAGAAAAACATCTATTTCTGCTTTATTGACTATGCCAAAGCCTTTGACTGTGTGGATCACAATAAACTGTGGAAAATTTTGAAGGAGGTAGGAATACCAGATCACCTGACCTGCCTCTTGAGAAACTTGTATGCAGGTCAGGAAGCAACAGTTAGATCTGGACGTGGAACAACAGACTGGTTCCAAACAGGAAAAGGAGTATGTCAAGGCTGTATATTGTCACCCTGTTTATTTAACTTATATGCAGAGTACATCATGAGAAATGCTGGGCTGGAAGAAGCACAAGCTGGAATCAAGATTGCCGGGAGAAATATCAGTAACCTCAGACATGCAGATGTCACCACTCTTATGGAAGAAAGTGAAGAAGAACTAAAGAGCTTCTTGATGAAAGTGGAAGAGGAGAGTGAAAAAATTGGCTTAAAGCTCAACATTCAGAAAACTAAGATCATGGCATCCATCCCATCACTTCATGGCAAATAGATGGGGAAACAGTTGGCTGACTTTATTTTTCTGGGCTCCAAACTCACTGCAGATGGTGATTGCAGCCATGAAATTAAAAGATGCTTACTCCTTGGAAGGAAAGTTATGACCAACATAGACAGCATATTAAAAAGCAGAAACATTACTTTGCCAACAAAGGTCCGTCTAGTCAAGGCTATGGTTTTTCCAGTAGTCATGTGTGGTGTGAGGGTTGGACTATAAAGAAAGCTGAGCACCGAAGAATTGATGGTTTTGAACTGTGGTGTTGGAGAAGACTCTTGAGAGTCCCTTGGACTGCAAGGAGATCCAGCCAGTCCATCCTAAAGGAGATCAGTCCTGGGTGTTCACTGGAAGGACTGATGTTGAAGCTGAAACTCCAATACTTTGGCCATCTCATGCGAAGAACTGACTCGTTTGAAAAGACCCTGATGCTGGAAAGACTGAGGGCAGGAGGAGAAGGGGATGGCAGAGGATGAGATGGTTGGATGGCATCACTGACTCACTGGACATGGCTTTGGGTAGACTCTAGCAGTTGGTGACGGACAGGGACGCCTGGCGTGCTGAGGTTCATGGGGTCACAAAGAGTCGGACACGACTGAGCGACTGAACTGAACTGAACTGAATGCAGGAGATGCAAGAGATGTGGGTTTGATCCCTGGGTTGGGAAGATCCCCTGTAGTAGGAAATGGCAACCCACTCCAGTATCTTTCCTGGAGAATTTCACGGACAGAGAATTTCACGGGCAGGCTATGGTTTATCGGGTTGTAAAGAGTTTGACACGACTGAGTGCATGTGCATGCACATGTGCACATACACACACACACAATTATATTAATGTATACTTGTATATATATATACAAGTATATATAAAGTATTTAATATGATCATCTAATTAGAATCACCTATTAATAGGAAGCTTTTTTAAAACTAGAGGCCTACACAGAATAATTAAAGTCAGTCTCTGGGAGTAGGCCCAGTCATGGTATCTTCGCCAAGGCCCCCAAGTAGTTCTGACGTGCAATCTGGGTTAGAATCACTGATCTAACTCTTCCTGGCCTGCTCTCTTTGTACTATTGGGCTTAAACTGCTGATTCTTTTAAGAACCTGTCTGCAAAGAGACCTGCAGATCTAAGACGGCATGAAGGTGCATAGCTAGAGGAACCATCTGTTTTGATGTGTTGGGGATGGTCTCAACATAGTGATTACCAGTGCCCCCATTTCACTCTCAGAAGTACTGTAGTTTAGAAGATAAATTATATGTTCCTTCCAACATAATACAAAAGGGCTCTGGGCATTATATTTCTAGATTATAAAGTCATAATAAGAACAGGTAGAAGAAAACATCAGATGAATTCAATGCAGAAACTTCTGGTGCTTAGATATTAGCTTTTAAAATATTCTATGTACAGCTTATCAGAAATACATACATATACTCCCTCAATTCATAAGGATGGTTAGAGAAAATCTGTCTCCTTCCAGTGACTAGGTGGGGTGGGGCATGGTTATATTCTGCAATTAAAGTACCAAAGCCAGCTGCTGATTAGTAGGGAACTGATTATCAGCCTGTGATTACCCCAGGCTTTAGCAAAACTTCTCCTTCCTTTTCCTTTTGGATCTTTTATTGTTCATTAGTTACTCCACCCTCAGGTTCAAAGGGACAAGGAAAGAAGTTTAAAAAAAAAGCTTAATATAGTGGCCCTGATAATAAACTTGATGGGAAAGAAAATGGAAACAATTGGACTGTTTCTGGTTACCTGTGAATTTAAATTATTTTGGCTCATCCCTTTTTCCAAATTATTCCCAGCTGGTGTGAGGGCTCACTGAAGCCCTACTGATTGCCAGTAAAATTAAAGTAATCTTGTATTTTTAAAACTATGTAATCTTCCAGAAATAGGACTTGGAAGCTTTCCCTCCTAATTTACCAAGGACACAGGGTAAGGGCAAGGCAAGTACCTTCTCATCTCATCAGAGCCCTCCCCACTTCCTTCTCCCCTCACTATCAATCCAAAGGTGTATGTAAATAGAATTTTTTAATCTGGTGTCGATAAGAGATTATTTTACACAACTTAAGACAAATGGTATAATTACTGTTAGACAAAAGGACCCACATGGAAAATCTACAAACAGGAGTAGAGACTTATGTGCATAAAGATTGTATCACAAGTTTTCCTAGTTGCATCACCAGGATAGTTATGAATACTTCCACAAGGCAACCACAGCATAAATGTTTAAAACATGTTCTGTTCACATGTGTTTAAAATGTCTGGAAAAGAAACTATCCATATGCAAAGTAAAAGAGCCAGACGCTCATAAGCTAGTTAAAGGGAACTCCTTGCATGTGCCCTAGTCGTGTTCAACTCTTTGCAGCCCCATGGACTGGAGCCTGCCAGGCTCCTCTGTCCATGGAATTTTCCAAGCAAGAATACTGGAGTAGGTTGCCATTTCTTACTCCAGGGGATCTTCCCGACCCAGGGGTCCAACCTGTGTCTTTTGCGTCTCCTGCGTTGGCAGGTGGAGTTTTTTTTTTGTTTTTCCACCACCGTGCCGCCTGTGAAGAACTCTTGTTGAATAACAACAATAAGGGAATCTTCTTATTAAATAACTTAAATGGAGATAGTATTAAATTAGGGTGGGTAAAACATCAAAATAAATACCTGTTGAATTAGAATAAGAGTATCAATAGAACCTCTGTAGGTTAGAGAGGTACTTTTATAGGCTTCTGAGTGCAAGGAGGGGGCAGGTGGGGGCATCTGTTCTCTGCTTTCCAGGCTCTAAGTCAGAACAAGCTAGAAGGATGGAAGAGGTCTCTGTGACTGAGAAAGCATCACAAGCTGGTGTTGTCTGGCCAACCCTGGACCAGTAATAATCTTAGCAGCTGGAGCAGAAGGTCTTATCTTTGATCTCTGTTAACAGTTAACTGCAGGCTTTTCCTTCCAGAGTTCTTGGAAAGCAGAGGCAAGTGGTCCTGGAAAGCAATGCTGCTTCCTCGAAGGGGGCCCCCAGTGGTTAAACTTAGATGCCGAGGGACAGGTCAGCAGTAATTGAGCCAGGTGGGCCTGCAGAGAAATGGTGTTTCCTTTTCTTTAGGGGATTAGATGTCTTTTAAAATCTACTCTACATTTTATCTTGACTGAACTGTATCATGTAATATGCCTGAAGTTGATGAGTCAATGAAGTCTGGTGTTTGAATACGGAAATCTATTTTTAAGCTAAAATGTTTAGCTAGATTGTAAGTTAAACATTCTGAGGCCCATCTAGCAAGGACTGAGAAAACCCTCACTTATGATTAGAAAGGGAAATAACAGCAGTCATCAGAAGAAGAGCCATATCAATGAAGGGATTTCTGAGTCATTCAAAATGGCAAACTTTTTAAACCAATGGGATGGATAATAATATAGCCATGCCAACTGTAACCAGCATTACTTATATATATATATTTTTTACCCACAGACTGATGTAGATACTTACCACAGTCCTCTAGCAGCAGGCCTGTGATGGCTTTCAGCTTCAAAGGAAGCCTAAAAAAAACTAACACCACTTGGCTTTGTGGGACTACCTCAGAGAGACACTCATATGTGCATAGGATTTTTTTACACATGTCTAATGGCCTAGACATCATACTTCTGCTCTTGGTGCAGAGGTAAATAAAAATAAGCAAACATCATAACCACTTACCCCATGCAAATAGGGAAAAGAATGTTGAGAAAAAATAGCCTTGAGTCAGAGTGAGTCAGAGTTGGTGACGCCAGGAATATCATTCCTCACCCGGTACATAGCTCTGGACTTTCAGGCCCTCGCTTTAATCTCACTTCCCAACATGAGATGTAGAAGAGTTTTATATGGAATTTTTATATGGCCTCCAATTCTTGCATGATTAGGTACTATTTCGCATGAAAAGTACTCACTAACAAATTATGTTGGCAGACTGTGGCACATCCCTGCATGAAAAGTCTGGGATCCTGAGAAGGAAAGGCCAGAGTCTCAATGCTGGCCCTGTGCTCTGCCCTTTCAAACTCTCAATGATCCTAACAATAGCTCTTGGTCTCCTGCTTTAGGTAATTTTACTACAGACAGATCTACTGGTTACAGGGTCAGGTGTAAGAATCTATGGTATCATTTTTACCAAATTCTTTGAGATTCTCCAAAGAAAGAGGCAATTTTTTTTTTTTTTTTTTTAGTTAAAAACCACTAAATTACTAACAAGTAAAGATAACCCTTCCTGGTATTTTACTCCTTCCAGGGCACAAATTTGGCAAATTATAACTGAAAGTTCTGGGCAACACTAAACTGAGAAGCAATGAGTTTTTCTTTGTTCCTCTCCTTCTGCACAAAAGAAGTGCCGCAGAGGGAACCAGTGTTTTCATTGCAAGGAAACATCTCATCAAAGATTCTGCCTCAAAACCCAGGTTAAACTAGAGATCAAGGCGGGGCGGGGGGCAGTACCCAACATTAGAGAGGGGGTTTTCTGGTATTACTTAATGTTGCCTGGAGCTTTAACAAATTTGGGAGTGGGATACGGCTGTGCTGCTGCTCTTCTAAGTGAGTTTTTAATTTGCCCTTTTTGGGCAACTTGAGAGGGCTCTGCTAAACTCAAGCCAGCCCAGCTTTGTCAGTGTCCTCCCTGGGCCCTCTTCTCATGCCAGGCCAGGCAGCGACCTCAGGAGGTCCAGGGCAGCACCTGTACTGGCACCTCAAGGTCACCATCCACCTCGGAGCTTTCCAAACACTTGGGAACTGGTCATTTAAATGAGTATAGTCAAGGCTCTGAGGAGTTGGATCAGCTTGACTAACTCAAAATTTCCTCAACTTATCTATACAAGGTGCCTCTCTTGAGGTCACTACAGTCCAAAAACTACAGGACAGTCGGGAAGCAAGTAGTTTGGGAAATGCTGGTCTAAACCCATAGATGCTCGAGAGCAATTTTTCTGTTTCAAACACTGCAATGAAAGAGTTAAATTTACTTAGAGTCATTCTAAGTGTGCCTTTGGCTGGAGCTATCCATATGCCTTTCTAGAAAGTAAAATCTCCCCCACTGAAGGCCCACTGGAGCTCCTGAAATTGTCCATGAGTGTAAGATACACTGTGCTGAGAGCATAGCTCTGTTGTGTTACCTGGGGCTCCTGGTCATGGCCGCTGGGATCCCTCTCGTAGCTTTCTGCATACAGTCTGATGGTGGCCCGCACGCCACTGGAGGAACTGAGGCGGAAGATGAGCCGAGATGCATCAGAGAAAATGATCCTCAGGCCCTAAGAGCAAGAACATCAAAGATGGATCAGTGAACAAATAAACATACATGTAAAAATGATCAATACTGGCTTTGGAGATTAGCATATCTCTATGCTCCAAAGATGCTCAGCAGCATGACAACTTATAACTGGCTCTCTATACTCACTCCAGCAGGACAGTGACGTAAATCCAGATGCTCCCTGAGGTTATCTATCATCTCTATTCTGTTTCTGTTGCTTTCTGGTGAATGTTGGGGAGGGTGGGATTAGGAACAACACTATGGACAGATGCTCAAGCTCCCTTGGTCTGGCAATGTGGAAATCAGAAAGGCGTGGAGGTAACAAGGATGGGGTGATATTTAATGAGTGTCACTGGAGCCAAAGTTTGCCTCTTTGGAACCTGCTGGATGCAATCAGGTAGGCAATTTATCTGTTACAGTGAGACAAATTATCCACATCAAAGCTACCCCCACGTGATGTCAGACTTGGCTTTAACTTCACCTCCTCTCTGTTTCTGCCCACGTTCCCACACTTCTCTGGGAGCCATGAAGTCCTACAATGAAACACTCAGGGCTGGAGCTTTTGCCGGGTTTTGAGGGTTTCTGTGTGCAGCCTCATCCTCTTGGTTCTCTTTTTCATTCTTGCTCATAAGACCTGACCATCAGTGTGTGGTGGGGGCAGAGCTGCAGCAGTATCTCACATACTGCCCACTATTTGACTTTGGCTCAGAACAGCATCCATTCTCTATGCATCTCTTATTAGTGGCAGCAACATTTTTAAAAATATGACTGAGATCACATTGTGACTTCTGTTGAAGGAAATTTGTTTTATTAAGACAATTGATAAAGTTATTGTTATAAATACACATATTGACTGGGGCCAGAGGAAAGATAGGCAGGAACAAAATAATATGTCTGGTTGCTTGTTGATTCTGAAAAAGTAGAAGTCTCAGGCAAATTGATAGCAGACATTTTCCCTAAGAAATTTACTTGGAAACTTCTCTGGCCTCAAATCCTGCTTGTCAAGAATAAGCCATTATTAAAAATATTCATACACGCCACATGAACCTGATTGCTAATCTCTTACCCCTACCCTGATCTGGTGATATCGCTGGGAAACACTGTGATTCCATTTGAGCAGTTTTCTGCTTTTTAAGTTTTGTAAGCATATTTTGTTCCAGTTGCAAAATAAAAAGCTTCGTCTCTTTCTGAGTGGTTCAATGTCTGCCACAATATGTGTAATAACAAGGAGCCATGTCCCTTCCTGGCATGTGCCTTCAATTGCTCTGTGGCACAAGTTTTGCAAACAGGATAGTTTTGCCCAGGAGTCATTCATGGGCATGCATTTTACAGTGACCCTCGTATATCTGGTACAGGGCTAAGCCCTGGGTATATGACGATAAAGACAGTATGTGCTCTCTATGAGCCTAAAATATTCTATCACAATGAGCAAAACTATTTTCTTAACCACCTTGTGTTGCTGGATAAGTGAATAGTTAGGAAATTCCAAATGGAGCAAACAAACCAATTTCTCTGCTATCCAGAAAGTATGATATACCAAATTCTATATAGACTGACAATGAAACCCCAAAGGTTGGTTCCACCATTGAATTCACAGCCATGTTTTTAAAAACTTCAAAGTTGAAGCCCTAAAGCTCCTTTTGTTGCAGATGCTAAATCAGCCGAAGCCAGCTCTTCTGATGACCTCCTGGACTTAACCCTTTAAGGTAGCTCCACTACACAATTAACCTCCCAATTTAGTTTATGGTCATTGCTGTTGTTGTTCAGTTGCTGTCTTGTCCAACTCTTTGTGAGCCTCTGGACTATAACATGCCAGGCTTCCCTGTCCTTTGCTCTCTTCTGGAATTGCTCAAATTCATGTCCACTGAGTTGGCAATGCCATCAAATCATCTCATACTTTGCTGGCCCCTTCTCCTTTTGTCTTCCATCTTTCCCAGCATCAGAGGGTATTTAAGAATTCAGGCCATGATAAACCATCAACATGGTTTATTATCTGCTCATAGCTAAGTCCTTTTTTATTATCTGCTCATAGCTAAGTCCTTTTTTACAGTGAAATGATGTTTCTTCTGTTGTTGTTTGGTTGGTTTTTTCCCCTGCGTGTAGCCATATACTTGGCTATACTCATGGAAGTTTGGTTAGAATGTACATTGGGTAGCTTGAAATAGATTTTGCACTTGAAAAGATGTTAAAGGAGTGAATAGCACACATCAAGCTGCTGGAAACAACTCAATGTCAGTGTCATCTCTCTTTCCTAAGGAGATCTTAATAGAGAATCCACGTTGGTTTGTTAGACCTCCCAGTGAGGAACATAACAATCCTCTTTCTCCGTGTGGAAGCAAAAAAACATGTAGAACGAGTCCAGCTCTGTGTCGCAACAACCTGATAGTCCCATGACTGCTGAGCGTCACTTGGATGGATGAATAGTTGTACTGGATTATTTTGGGGTCTGCACATTGCTCCAGTGAACTTTATGAATTTGCAGCCTCAGCGTAAGCCATGTTCTCTCCAACATGTATCATTACCCGCTATCAACTAAATAATGAGGCCAGAAATCACCACTGACCAAGACTGGCCAAGTTTCAAAATGTTCCATAATTCCAACAAAAAATGCCAGTAATATACTTTGCTTTTTATTTATTTATTTATTTTTTAGGTTAAACTCAGGCTTAGTGATATAGTTTGCCAGCCAAATTTGACCTGCCACTTGTTCTTATAAATCAAGTTATTACTGAAACACAGCCATGCCTGTTCATTTCTGTGTTGTCTATGACTGATCTGTCTTACAACTGCAGAGCTGAACTGTTAAGACAGACTGTCTGGCTCATGAGAGGCAAAATATTTACTATCTGGCTCTCTACAGAAAATGTTTGCTGACCCCTCATATAACCATTCCATTATCCACAACATGGAATACTTACCTTTCAACTCTACCCTAGAAAATTGAAAATATAACCATATGTCTATGGAAATTCCAGTAGAAAGAAATTATGAGGACAGTTATAAGGCTGTCCTCCAGGTACCCCAACTTCTAGTCACTGTTCATCTGGACATATATTTGACCTCAATCAACTTACTTCTGATCACCTACTTGTGACAGAAATGGATTTATTAAATTACATTTTATTTTATGTCCTCACTTTTATTGCAGGGTCTGCAAGGCACAGTTATAAAATCTACTTTTTGTAGTCACTATAGGAGACTGTATGAAGCTCCACATAAGACATCTCCTCAAGAGCCAAGTGTTAGGAAAGCCTTTCTTCCCCTGAGGAACTAGGGTTTTTTTTGTCTTTCTGACAAGAAGAACCTTATAACTAACCATGGTTCCCTTTTCAATATGGCTGCCAGGATACTTTATGCCAAATTTGAGGTTAAGCCCAAGTGGATCCTTATGATTTGCATAATTATGAATTTTTCTTCCTCTGTTCTTGACTCTCTACTCTTATTTATATTTTCCCTAGTCTTGATTTCTGTTTCTTATTTATATTCTAACAATTTCATTATGTGTGTGTTTGCTGCCACAAATCCTCTCGAAGAAATAAGGCCTAGAGCAAGTGAATAAAATAAGTTCCCTTTAAAGTCTTAACCCTAAAGTGTTGGAATCACTGAATTATATCTTGGTCCTTTTTTAGCTGATAAGCTCTGGGAGGGCAAACCCTTATGTTCCTTGCTCACCATTTATTGATACAGCCTAGAACAAGCCCGGTACACAGTAGGCCCTCCATTGACACTTGTTGAGTGATTGTTATTACATGTCCCACAACTGGTATGAATGCTACCAGAAGGCCTCCTTCCACATTTTACAAGGCCAAATGGAAACACACTCATATTCTCCACTGGTGAACTGGGGCTAATGTATTCACTCTGAAGGTTAATTGTGAAGGATACTGTGTCTGCTCATTCTTCATTTTCAGAGCAAAGGTCAGTTTCAGTTAAAAAAAAATGGAGTTGAACCATGATAAGTTCTTTTCCCCAGTTGGGTGATCTTGTAAAAATTATTAGCTAGCCCATTAACTGCAAAACTTAATACATACTGAAATCAGCCAGGAGTCTTAAAAAATAGTGGTACCTGGCTTTCACATAGACATGGTGATTGAGTTTGTATGGGGTGTGACTTGGGCATTGGTTCTGTAAAAGCCCTCCACGCGATTCTAATGTGTAGCCATATGTGGACACCAGACTAGTAGTCTTTTTTTCTCTGGGTCACCTACTTCATGTATCAAGTGACTGACTATCCTACATGTCAGTCTTAAGGCTTAAGGAAGATGCCTTTACGAACTGAGGTATCTGGCATACACTACCAGCAAACTGGGGTCTTAGGAGGCCATAACACAGGGGCCTAATGAAACATCATGTTGCTGCTGAGTCCTGAAAGCCTCCTCCTAGTGCCTTGTCAGCAGCAGAACCACCGGAAGCATCTCCTCTTGAGCATCCGACACTAACTGTTTTTAGCACGATTGCCTAAGGAACTCCTGAAGCAGTACTGAAGGGATCCATGATACCACTGTAACCGCAGCAGCTATAGCAGCTGAAATTTCCATGACCCAACAGCCACACTCAAAGGGGGAACGATGCCCTCCTGAATTAGAAGACAATGTTAACTAGTGGGATGAGGCACTGCACTTCCAGCCTAGGGTTTTTCCCCCCTTGGAGTGACAATAGCTGCATGCCTCAGTGACCAGGGTAGGTTTTCCCACCTTATCTTTGTCCCAATGAAAAAGAATTGTTAAAGAGCCGCTCCACCCAGAAATCCTTCAATCTGCTTCCAGCTATCTCTATAGTATTTCTTTTCCTCCCCATATCTGCCCTTTTTTGGTTTGCTGTTGGTGGAGAGTCAGTGTGGAAGTGATACAGGAATAAAAACAACAAGGAGAGAATGGGACTAGAATTCTGGCTAGCTTTATCAGCCGGTGGTCTTGAGTAAGTCACTTAGGCTCTCCAACTTTTAGTTTCCTAAAAAGTGGATGAAAATAATACAGCCTGGCTTACTGCGCTGTTGTATCAGATCAGAAAATGTATGTGAGAAGTGCTTTAAAAATTACAAATCACTATATAAGAGAATTCTTTTTCTTAGGTTAAAGCTTTTTGTGAAAATGGCGCTGTGCTCTAATTTGTCCAACTTTCCAGATTTTGCAAAAGATTGCTGTATAATGTCTAAATGGCAATGGTCTGTGGTATAATGCTACATGTGTGTATATGTGTGTTAGTCACTCAGTCATGTCTGACTCTTTTGCGACCCCATGGATTGCAGCCCTCCAGGCTCCTCTGTCCATGGGATTCACCAGACAAGAATACTGGAGTGAGTTGCTATTGCCTTCTCCAGGGGATCTTCCCAACCCAGGGATCAAACCTGAGTCTCCTAGCAATGCTACATACGTATTTTTAAATTGGGCAGTTAAAATTAATTTTATTTTTAAAACTTTGCCATGTCCTCTGAAATCACTACTAAACATACAGATATGTTACCATTTATCTTCTTCATGCTTCCCACTAA